>NW_021833867.1:17500-25000 GCF_006345805.1 Octopus sinensis | reverse complement strand
GACATATTTAAGTAGATCGGTGCTAATTAAACATGTCATGTTGACGATCATATTGTTAATTATCACACCTATATTACAATACAATCATGGTATCAAATTCATTAGTTTATGTTAAATTAATTGATAATCGCGTTAACATATACGTACATAGGGAATAATTGTTTATAATGTGACTTACCGCGCTGTTTGAATTTCGCATTTAATTTCATAATAAATTTTGACTCCTGACCAACAAACCTTCACACACTAACACATACACCTTAACACACACACACACACACACACAGTGAGAGAAAGACAGAGAGACTTAATTCAGGCACTTTCCCATTGTCATGTACTCAAAGTTTCTTCTCTATCGCCACAACAACCGACTCTACTCATTTCTTATTTCTTTATTGCCCACAAGGGGTTAAACATAGAGAAGACAAACAGGGACAGACTAAGGGATTAAGTTGATTATATCGACCCCAGTGCAAAACAAGTACTTAATTTATCGACCCCGAAATGATAAAAGGCAAAGTCGACCTCGGCGGAATTTGAACTCAGAACGTAACGGCAGTCGGAATTCTGCTAAGCATTTCGCCCTGTGTGCTAACGTTTCTGCCAGCTCGCTCGACTCTACTCATTTCTATTATGCTCAATGCATACATCCTTCTTCTAAGCTTATCATTAGCATATATCTCTGTATATCAGTTTGGTCGCTAATCACAACAGCAGCGCCTGTCCTGGCACTGTTGCTCTATACATCGTTGGCGGAGAGATGAGTAGCTGCTATCTCTAGCTGTCGAGCGCCCATCATTCAAAGACCAAGAAAGGTCAAATTGATGTGATCTCATGGTCTCGGCGCTGGAGATGGCGGGGATTTATTTCCCCGAGAGCGGGATAAAGAAGATTGCATTTTGCACCAAAAGCCAATTCGTTTATTCTTTTATTCTTTTATTTGTTTCAGTCATTTGACAGCGGCCATGGCGGAGCACCGCCTTTAATCGAACGAATCAACCACAAGACTTATTCTTTGTAAGCCTAGCAATTGTTCTATCGGTCTCTTTCGCCGAACCGCTAAGTTAAGGCAACGTAAACACACCACCATCGGATGTCAAGCGATGGTGGGGTAACAAACACAGAGAAAACACACACACACACACACACACACACACACACACATACACACACACACACAACACACACACACACACATATATATATACATATATATATATATAATATATATATATATATATATTATATATATATATATATATATATATATATATATATATATATATATATGCCCGTCGTATATATATATATATATATAATTTACGACCGGCTTCCTTCAGTTTCCGCCTACGAAATCCACTCACAAGGCTTTGGTCGGCCCGAGATTTCAGTAGAAGACACTTACTCACGGCGCCATGCGGTGGGACTGAATCCGGAATCATGTAGTTGGCAAGCAAGCTACTTACCACAGAGCCACTCCTGATTAAATATTTTCAAGAATTCTATCAAAAAATTGTTAAAATATTTTGTTTATGATAGAAATACAACCCGTTTAATACGCATAAATTTTAACAAGGAAATCTTACGTGGACTCCGCAAGTACCATATGATCCCCGCTGACGTATATATCTTGTCATAAGTTGTAACAACCTTATCTCTCTACTTAAACACTAGACTAAATATTTTGCCAAGACCTTTCCTGAGATAACTGCATAATTTGAAAAATAAAAGGGGTAGATGATTCTTTTGCTTTTGCAATCTGTAAAAGATACAGATGCCAACGTATTTCTGTCCATGTATTAAAATACCGAATGTTTTTGTAGATTTTACGTACTTATTCTAAATTCCTGATATATATACATTCGCATGTTTTTATATAGAAAGGCGTTTGTACATATTAAATTACAACTACCTTTATCTATTTGCTCGTTCGTATGTCGATACATGCGCACAGGTGCATAATACATACATAAATACATACATATATACTTATTACTTTCATTTATTTATTTATAATTAATATTATTATTATTATTATTATTATTATTATTAATTTGATTCGTACCAATACACGGAACTCTCGACCCTTGAGTCACAATAACTTCTGCCAATTATCAATATATATATATATATATATATGTATTATGTATATGTGTATTTATTTATTTATATATATATATATATATATATATATATATATAATATATATATATATATATATACATATGTATTCATGTCATTAGTTGTAGTTTCCTGTTTGCATCAACATACACACACATTATTTACTCTTATACCACACACACAACGATATATACACGGCATATATAAACAGCCACACACACACACATACACAACATACACGCATATACATAGATGTGTAAGTATACACGGATGTGTATATATATATAAATATATTATATATATATATTATATATATATATATATATATATATATATATATATATATATAAATATATATATATATATATATATATATATATATATATATATATATAATACAAACATAAATATGTATATTTACGAATAAGTTTTTCTCACATCCCCCCTCTCTCTCTTTTATCCTCTTCCTTTCTCTCTCTCTCCCCTTATCTTTATTTTACTGAACATATCAAAACAAAGAGTTGTACGTAAAATCAAAACCACATATATAGAATACATAGAATATAGATTGTTATACAAATAATACTTACCTCTCAAAACATATATGGAAAAAGAATAACAAAAGCAAATATATATATTTGAAATAATTTATTTCTTTAAATATGTATCAATAACACAAAACAAAATGATACCTTAGAACTAATGGTAATAGTAAAAACAAAAAGAAAATTGAGATATTAAAATTTGAAGATTAACCGCAACAGCTTTTAAGATGTTTTTTTCTTTTCAAAATCAGAAACGTAATTGCTATCATATATCTAGTACGTTCGCTCACAACTCGATATTTCTTCTTTTGGTTAGCTTCTTCTCCTGGTATAAATATTTGTAATTATGGTACGGCACGTGTTGGAATACGTTGTGATCAAAATATTCTTCGCAGTAGATTTAAAGAAGGACGTTTGTAATATGAGTTATTTTCATTACTCTCTCTCTCTCTCTCTACCTCTCTCCTACAGCATTGAAATAAATAGTCTCCATTTATTTATGACGTCTATATATATATATATTTGTATGTATGTATATATATATGTATATATACATATACATCATAAGTATAATATGTGTATATATATATATATATATATTTATTATATATATATATGTATATATATATGTATTATATGTATATATATATATATATATATATATATATATATATATATATTATATATATATATATATATATATAATATATATACACATATACACGGGGGTTCTTTCATTTTCCATCTACCAATCCACTCACAACTTTGGTCAGCCCCATGCTAAAGTAGAAAAGACTTACCAAGGGGCCACGCAGTTGGACTGAAACCGGAATAACAGAATCTTTTCTACTCAAGGTACAAGGCCCGATATTTTTGGGAGGGTGCAAGTAGATTAGATCGATTTCACTATACAACTGGTACTTAATATATCGACCCTGAAAGGATGAAAGGCAAAAGTCGACTTCGGTGGAATTTGAAGTCAGAACGTAAAGGTAGACAAAGTACCGCTAAGCATTTCGCCCGGCGTGCAAAAATTTCTGCCAGCCCACCACCTTAAACCGGAATAACAGAATGAAATAAACTTTTGATACGTGGATTTGAGTGCTGGCGACAGAACGGAAATTATTTGAGAGCCGTTGAAATAACCAACAGTAGAGGTGCAATGGCCCAGTGGTTAGGGCAGCGGACTTGCGGTCGGAGGATCGCAGTTTCGATTCCCAGACCTGGCGTTTTGTGCGTTTATTGCGCGAAAATACCTAAAGCTCCACGAGGCTCCTGTGTTGTACTCTTTCGCCCCAAATTTCTCTCACTCTTTCTTCCTGTCTCTTGAGTAACGCTGCGATGGACTGGTGTCCCGTCCAGCTGTGGGGTACACATACGCCATAGAAACCGGGCCCATGAGCCTGGCTACGCTTGAAAATGGGCGCATAAAAAATAAAAATTAAAAAATAAACAACAACAAATAGTCGTAGTGCCTTTAAGACTTCGTCGAGTGCAGTTGTTCTCAACCGGGGATCATACGGCTCTTGGGAGTTCATATAGGATCTTGTTAAAATTTATGTGAAATAAACAGGCTATCTCTCTACAATACATAAAATATTTAAACTTTTTTTAAAATATAATTCCTAATAATATTTAATCATAGAAATGCATTAAGAGATTCTAGACCTTGAATCGTTATGAGGGTTTCTCCCACTCTCAGTTAAAATACGAATCATAGGGACCCATAGGCAAAAAGTGGTTGAGAACTACTAGATTCTTGTGTGTTCTCTTTCTGAAGACAGCAGGCTATGCTTATCCGTTGACTGTTACTGAACCCTGATACATAATGCCTTTCCAAAAGCCACGCGGACCATTATGGTTGTGTTGATTAATTTAATCAAAGTAGAAATTAAAAAATTAAGTTACTTGGGTAACATATTTAATGCAGGGAATATCAAAAGCCCAACTACAGAACATTAATTTGGGAAAATATATCAAAAAAGTATTTGTTATTGCCTGATATTATCTACTTGTTTCGGTAAGTACGAAAGATAACTTCTTACATGTTTCATTCTTTTTATAACCTCATCATCGAAGTATAGCCTTAACTACACAGGTAATCGTTGCGATAGAGGAATCTCTCGGTTAAATTTGTAAGACTGCATCTATGTTAGTGAATAAATAGTTAATTGTTTAAAGAATACGTGAAGCAGAAACGTCTCATTATTGCAAAAACAAATATATATAAACTAGCAGGACAATAATTAATATAAGTATTAAAATATTTCTCATGTAGGGAGTATTAAAATAATCTGCTAATCGATTTTGCTTTGCATTTTTATTGTTTTACAACCAAAATCAATAATTTCATTTTGAACACATTGTAATTATATTCAAATTTAAATGGACGATTCGTCGCTGGTGAAGAAACACTGACCTCTTTACATATAATGATTTCAAGCTGGCACCTGTGTAACTAATGCTACTTACCAGAGTTAGTGACAAAGGTCTACACATTATCTTCTGTTATATCATTACAGCAAAAAAGAAAGCCTTAGTTGACATCGCTCTATAATGTTCGAGATATGTTACATGTAAGACACACAGAGCGAAATATTATATGACAAGTAAAAGACTTATTCATTGATTTCTTTCGTAATTAAAATTAAGGTAATAGCCATATTTTGTTTAATTGTATAAGTGAAAGAATGTATATGTCTGTGAAAAGAAAGAGAAGCAGGTTTAGTAGAGTAGCTGATTAGATACCCGTTTTTTCCCTTTATGTATTTAAATGTCAGGGTGGCGAGCTTGTAGAATATTCAGGAAGCCACAAAAAATGCTAAGCGGTATTTCGCCCGTCCTTATGTTCTGAGTTCAAGTTCCGCCAAGGTCCACTTTGCCTTTCATCCTTTCGGGGGTCGATGAAATAAGTACCAGTTACGCACAGGGATCGATGTAACAGACTTATCCTTCCCCCAAAATTGCTGTTCGTGGGCCAAAATTTTAAACCATTGGGCGTCTAACAGGCAGAATCGTTAGAACACCAATCAAAATGCTTAGAGGCATTTCGTCTCTGTTTACGTTCTGAGTTAAAATTTCGCCGAGGTGGACATTGCCTTTCGTCTTTTCGGAGTCGATAAATTAAATACTAGTCATCCTCCCACCAAATTTAAGGCCTTGTGCCCAATTTAAAAGGATGATTATTATTGCTGTTGTTGTTGTTTTTCGTCACCACCACTATTATTTTTCGACATCTGAACGTTTCAAGTAACTTCCTACTGCATCATTTAATGCACCTTTGTTCCGGTAGGGTGGGGTGTGTTGCATTTTTTGGTGGTGTTGTTGGTGGTGGTGTTATTGTACGGTATCTGTACATTTTGCTATGGGGTTCTGTTTGAATCTTCTGTTGTATTAGTTTTTATATTGTGTCTCGTTTGTGTAGTGCAGGTTGTGTTCTTCTGTCGGGCATCGGCCTTCTATGACACATGTGGGTTTTGTTCATTTTGTTGGATATTTACAGTTTAAGTTTATTCTTGTATGTTTTGGGAGGGGTGTTGCATAGTACGTGTGTGTATGTATGTAACTCTTAAATGAATTATTTAACAGTTTTTATGATTATCCGTCAGCTGTTATTTTGCTCGGTTTTTGTCTTTGATTCCGTTAATTATCATTATTATTATCACTTTCATTATCAGCTTTCAATTCCGTTTCCTTTTCTTACCGGGTGCCTTCCTGAGCACTGTATACATTTGTAGGCCATTAAAACAATCACACCAGATTGTTCATTTATAAAGTCATATGATAGAAAAAAAGGGAAAGAAAGACAAAGTGAAAATAGAAAAAATATAAGATATAAATGTAAACAAAAAAATAAAGAGCAAAAAGGGAAAGAAAATTCACAGCGAACATACTCTTCTCAATACAATCTTTTGAACTTCCTGCATAGATACCGAGGTCGACTTTACCTTTCATCCTTTCGGGGTCGATAAATTAAGTACCAGTTACGCACTGGGGTCGATGTAATCGACTTAATACCTATGTCTGTCCTTGTTTGTCCCCTCTGTGTTTAGCCCCTTGTGGGTAATAAAGAAATAGGTAATTCAGGGATCATTCTTAAATACTTTTCAGTTTCTATTTTAATCATTCCAAGTGGCCCTACAATCACTGGTATTTTAACCGCCTTAAGATGGAGTCTTTGCTCCAACTACTGTGTGGTATTTACTCTTTTGCTTGTTTCAGTCATTTTGACTGTGACCATGCTGGAGCACCGCTTTAAGTCGAGCAAATCGACCCCAGGACTTGTTCTTTGTAAGCCTAGTACTTATTCTATCGGTCTGTTTTGCCGAACCGCTAAGTTACGAGGACGTAAACACATCAGCATCGGTTGTCAAGCGATGTTGGGGGGACAAACACACACAAACACAAACATACACATATACATGTATATATATGCATATATACGACGGGCTTCTTTCAGTTTCCGACTATCAAGCCTTTGGTCGGCCCGAGACTATAGCGGAAGACACTTGCCAAAGGTGCCACGCTGTGGGATCGAACCCAGAACCATGTGGTTGGTAAGCAAGCTACTTACCACACAGCCACTCCTGCGCCTATAATAATCATTATTAAATGTCGTTTAGTTTCGACTTTTGTCTTATACTTCAGATAGTCATAAATATGTGAGGGTTGGAGGAAATAGTAGGAGAAAGAAAAGCAGCTAGGTGTATAAACTAAATTCCAAAGTTCTGTAAAATGGTTCGGCAGATGGTGAGATAGTGATCATCAATGGGGCTTCGCATTCCTGTACGATCCGGACACAAAAGAGGCGTCACACCCTTGCGGTTAGCAGAGG
>NW_021833867.1:2500-15000 GCF_006345805.1 Octopus sinensis | reverse complement strand
TTATATTGAAATAGTCTTTTGAACATGTTCAAAAGATATAAACAAATTCAAACGTAAAAATAACAATAACGAATACACACTTTAATTATTTTATTTCATTTATTTCACGAACATCACTTGAGAAGCAATCTTTGTATCTATACTGTTTATTTCAGGAAGATCTAACTCATTTAATATACAACAACAAATGTATTAGAATAAACAATGCAAACAACGATGGAAACAAATTGTATTAAGAAACGCGTTTATAATAGACTTCTAAAGAGGCGTCCGTTTGATTTTTATTAATTTACTTCAAATTCTCAGAAGTCATTCCACATTCTTCTACGTAATGAACACAAACGTTTCCTCCTGGGTTTTTCGCGAGAAAGTTGTTTTTCTGCTTGGCTTTTAAACATAGAATTAAATGAGAATGAAGTATCACAAGACAAAACAAACAAACAAAAAAAGAAAGAAAAGAAAACCATTTTATTTCTTGATATTACAATGTAGTTGAGTCCGAATTGGTATTGTTTTCTAACTAAAATTATTGGTTTCAAATGTTGGCGCAAGGCCAACAATTTCGAGGGATGCGGTAGGTCGATTACATCAACCCAAGTGTTTAACTGGTACTTATTTCATCAACTCTTAAAGGATAAAAGGCAAGGTCAATCTCAGTGGAATGTGAACTCAGAACTTCGACGGACAAAATGTTGTTAAGCATTTTGACAGACCTACTAACGACTCGCTAGCGGGCCGCTTTTCCTTCGTTAGATAGTGGTTTCAAGATTTAAGCAAAGGCCAGTAAATTCGGTGGAGGGGATAAGTCGATTGCATCAACCTCATTGTTGAACTGGTACTTATTTTATCGACCTCGGAGGGATGAAAGCCGAAGTCGACAACGCTGAAACTTGAACTCAAAACGTAAATACAGACCAAATGAATATGACTTTTCAGGATATTTGCATTTCTATTAAGAACTATGTGGAATGACATGGCCTAGTGGTTAGAGCAACAGACTCGCGGTCGAGGGATCCGCAGGTTCGAATCTCAGACCAGGCGAAGTGTGTGCTTATGTGAGAAACACCTAAGCTCCACGCGGCTCCGGCAGAAGGTAATGGCAAACTTCTGCTGAATCTTTCGCCACAAATTTCTCTCACTCTTTCCTCACATATTATTCTTATATTATTGACTGTGACTTCGAAGTTTCGGCCATTTAAACCATCGTCAAACTATCTACTTATATATATATATATATATACGTACATATACACATATATATGCGTGTGTGTGCATCTATATATTATATTTATTGTGTATATATACATCCATACACACAAACGATCACATACGTATATGTATATAAGCATACAAAAATTTAAGTGTGTGTATATATCCAGTCGCCGTAACTAATCGCTAAATCCACATGTTTTTTTATGCCCTCTGTGTTTATTTCTTCATATTCTTTTCTGTAGAAGAGCGTAGGCTCGAAACGTAAAAAACTCTCACTTTCCCGAGCGTCAAACTAATATACCTGCTTGGTGTTCATACACCTGTCTTCGCCTTTTGTTTATCTGTAAATTTCAACTATACACACACACACACATACAAGTATATATATATATATATATATATATATATATATATATATAATATATATATATATATATACATATATATATATATATATATATATATATATATATATATATATATATATATATATTATATATATATATATATATATATAGATATATATATATATACATATATATATATACATATATATATATATACATATATATATATATATATATATATATATATATATGTAAATTTAATTATACATAAATACGTCGCGCTCATACACTCACAGAAACGCACACACACGCATACACACCCACGGATACACATACATATATAATCTAGACGTGCCTTTTGTTCTTACCACTCATACTTTGGGTGCAGTGAATTGGAATGTTTTGAGTTCAACGTGTCACACTTTATTATTAATGTGAAATTGTGAGATCGGCTTTTGTAAGTAATTAAACGGTTAAGGTCCGCTGAATATTAACTGTCATATAAACCGAATTTACCTTATCAAGCACAATATAAACATTCAGAAGATTATTTAAGTAATGAATAAGGGATGTTTTATGGTTTATAAACGAATTACGAGTTTTTGCTGTTATATTGCAACAAAGCCAAGAATTTCTGTAGGGAGGTATTGATTCAATCGAATTTCTCATATTGAAACCTACCACGCTTTTTCATCAAACCAAGAGGTTGGATTGCAAATAGCTAAGGGATTTAGACACACACACACATTTAAGTGAAGGATCAAGTGAAAGAAGTGAGAACTCAGCATGTCTTGTAGGAGTTATAGGTATTTTTAATGACAACTCCAAATGCTAAGAGCATCTGACGACATAGACACGTCCAGTACACCTTTGAAACTCTAATTCAAGAGGTGCTAATTCAAACTACTATAATATCTATCTATCTATATCTATCTATCTATCTATCTATCTATCTATCTATCTATCTATCTATCTATCTAATAATATAAATAATATATATTTATATGCGTATATGGGTAGAGGACGTCACCAACAGTAAACATGAAATACGAAAGCAAATGAGTTAAATATGCAAATAACGAGAGAATAAACGGCAAACAAGACAAGTATTACAAAGAATACAAACAACGACTCTTCATCAGTTGTCGCTGTCTCTGTACTCCCTATTTCGAACAATCAAAGACAATATGAGTCTTCGAAGACAGTTGCTCCCATAAATACTAAGATAAAATTTTGGATTTATGGCGGGTCAAAGTTAGGAACAAAAACAGGACAGTGGAGACATGCACGGAAACCGAACGAAAACAAACATAGAGGGTCGTTAGAGCTGAACGAGGGGAAAATAGTGAACGATGAGAGAAATACTTTCTTTGAAACCAGAAAAGATAGAAGAGAGAGACAGGAGACATCCCGTCCTTAGAAGGTCCGTACAGGAAAGAAAGATGGTCATGTGAGGAAAAGAAAGATAAACGAGGGTCAAGTATGAGCAACGAGAGAGACAAAAAGAGGGAGAGATATACAGACAGTGAGAAAAAGAGAGTGAAAGAAAGCGAGAGAGAGAAAGAGAGAGAGAGAGATAAAGAAAAAGAGAGGGAGAGAGAGGAACACATACACATATACACGCGCATACATACATATATATGAAAGACTCTACCGTGCAAGACGACGTTCGAGATTTAAGCTTTTACCGAACGACCTGCACAAATGATCTGTTTATAGTGATCAAATGTTTGGACTATGTAGACGTTCTTTTGTGAGCTGCTAATTCTTACCGTGTATGTATCTATTTTGATTTATGTTACTCTTTTACTTGTGTTCGAACACAATACCTGCTTAGCAGGGAATTGTTTTTGTGAAATTCCCCCCTTTTTTAAGGGGAGAATTAAACATTTTTTGCTATTTTGGAAGTCAAATATATATATATATACACACATATATATATATGGGGAGGATTCACGAAAAAAAAAACAAAACAAAAGACGAAGACAGAGGTTGTAGAAAACAAACGGATGTATTAGCATAACGCTCAGAAATTGAAAAAGTCTTCTAAGTTTCGAGCCTACGCTCTTCCACAGAAATGAACACGGAAAGAAACAAGGAGAGAAAAATGTGTGTAGTGGCTACCGATATATATATTCTTACTCTTTTACTCTGTTACTTGTTTCAGTCATTTGACTGCGGCCATGCTGGAGCACCGCCTTTAGTCGAGCAAATCGACCCCGGGACTTATTCGTTGTAAGCCCAGTACTTATTCTATCGGTCTCTTTTGCCGAACCGCTAAGTAACGGGGACGTAAACACACCAGCATGCTAAGGGGACAAACACGGACATACAAACACACACACACACGCACATATATATACGACAGGCTTCTTTCAGTTTCCGTCTACCAAATCCACTCACAAGGCATTGGTCGGCCCGGGGATATAGCAGAAGACACTTGCCCAAGATGCCACGCAGTGGGACTGAACCCGGAACCATGTAGTTGGTTAGCAAGCTACTTACCACACAGCCACTCCATATATATAAATGTTTCGTTGATAATTTCAAATATGGAGGCTCACGCCAAAAAAGGCGACGCCACCAGTTTGGACAATAGTACTGAGCTGTTGAACGAATTGTATGAAGAAATCTCCTCCTCCCTTCTCAGTAGTGTGCTGGATGAGGAAAACAACTCTAAGACAACAATTGACACGACTACAAGCCCGACCACCAAAATGAAAACAACTACTGTAAACCAAAAGCTTTTAAACGTCAACATAATGGAAATAGAGAAATCGAAAAAGAACGGAAATAGCGTAAAACCTACCTCAACCCCCGGGAGAAATTGTACCCATAACTCAGAGGAAGACCATTATATGTAAAACCCTGTCATTAAAATGAAAAAAAAACAACAAAACAACCGAACTATTCTCTATGGAAAAAAGAGAAATACCTACGGGTGATATAGTACGAGACGACCTACGTAGTAAGAGGAAAAGAATATGGGTGCATGAAAGTTAGATTCGCTTCAGAGGAGGAGGCAAAAATACACTCCACAGTCCCTCTTAAGTTGGCGGTGCTAGTGCTAATGCCGAGATATCTTGGAAAACAAACTTCGAGAATAAAAATAGAAGTTCCACCAGAAATCGACGGGTTGTGGCTGGTGGCACCCGTTCTTCCAGGCCTGCAGAATAAAATAGCCCTCCTGCAGATCACAAAGCTACACCAGCGAAACTGGTGAGGGCCAAGTCATGGACATTTCAATCCAGGCCAGTCAAAGGACCACGATGAACCGCTGGATTTAATACACGCATCAGTCGACACCAAATTGTGCGTTATGGTGGAAGAGCGCGTCCACGCTTCCACAAATATGGCCAAAAAAACCACATTAAAGCCGAGTGCCTATCGGAAACAGAAGCAGCGGGTTCCCTTCCACCCACCAAACCAGTCACCAACGAAAAACCAACCAGATCACCCACCGACACGACGGCTCCACACATGTCCATATACTTGACGAGCTTCTTTCTGTTTCAGCATACCAAAACCACTCACAAGGCTTTGGTCGGTCTGAGGTTATACCTGAAGACACTTGTCCAAGGTCCAATGCATTGGGACTAGATCTCAGAAACATGTAGCTGGGAAGCAGACACACATGTCAGCTATTTGTACCTACTCGTGTTCCAGTGATTGGCATAGTGGTTTTTTGTGGTTGTTGTGGTTATTATTTTGCCCTCGGTTAGCTACCGTGAAGAAAACCCTTGAAAAATAAATCTATTAAGGCTCCCCAGACTAGGCACCAAGCAATTTTATATAGGAAAGATTTGTAGTCAATTATTTGGTTACTACACTTCACTGAAGAAGCAATTTAAGCTCAGTGGTATTTGAACTGAGAACGTATAGATCCGTAACAAAACACCGCAACGTACATTTTCTGTTGTTGAAATGGTTCCGCTTAGCGGCTGCCTTGTAAATGGTCTCGGATTTAGGCCCGGTCCAAGAATTATAAAGGTGAATGGCGGGGTTATTTGATATCAACGGCCCCAGTGCTTACTTCTGACATTTTGTTCTATCACCGGCGGGAGATGAAATGCTAAGTTGACTGCTGACTTGATTTGAACGCAGGCGATAGAGAGGCATAAATGTAAGATAACTTCATCTGAACAAAGAAAAAAAAAAAGAAGAGAAAACTATCAAGTAAATACTTAAATTTCTATTTTTGCTGCGAGGGCAGACGGTTATTTTTTTCTCTTTGCAAAATGTTTTAACGGTTAATATAAGATCAAGCTAAAACAATCGTGTAAAAAAACGAAGACACTGGGAGAGGGAGCGGGAGAAAAATATAGAGGAAGAGAAAGAGAGAGAGAGAGGTGGGGATAGGGCGGTCTGATCCTATCGAAAGAAAAGTAGCATAATTCCTTCTCAATATATACCTTTAACATTCGTATATTGATTGTTAAGCAATCAATATACCCTCTCACAATTTCTCTTACACACACACACACCACATATATATAATATATATATATATATATATATATCTATATATATATATGTATGTATATATATGTTATATATATAATATATATGTATATATATATATATATATATAACAATTATATCTATCTATCTATATGTATATATATATAACAATTTATATCTATATATCCATCTATCTATCTATCTATCTACCTATATATATATATATATATATATATATATATAAAGATTAACTTGGATAAATTTATTAAGCTTAAACCGTAACATTATAATATAATACATTATATTATATTGCATTACATTATAATACAATTATATCATATTTGATTATATTATATTATTTCACATCATACCATATCTCGATTTATGTTATTTCGTTGCACCGAAATTGCCTCACTTATGTGATACGCTTCTATATTGATTACTACAGCAGTAGAAATTGTCTTTACACAATTTTAAACATTTTAGCATAGAGGCATCTGTAGTGTAAAGCTCGCGACGCTGCTTCTGGCTGACTGTAACACCTGACAATACATCGCAACGTCGTTGTCCATGTCATCGCCGAACCACACACACACACACACACACACACACACACACACATACATACATACACAGAAACGCACACACACAAACACATATGCATACACAGAAACGCACAAACACGCGTATACCCGTAAGCAAGCACACTCGCTCACACATTGCGTATGATTAATCATTGAGGATAAATATTTACAATTCGCGGTAGACTTACGATATGCCTCTGGCTTAGAAAAGTAAAAGAAACGAAAAACAAAAAAAAATCATTTGACAGAACCCATACATACATTTATAAACATACACACACACGTAGATGGACATTGATGCGTACATATATAACATCTATACATACATAGACACGCGCAGAGTAGATAGACAGCCAACAACTGATGAAGGGTCATTTCTCTGTCCTGTTTCCCATTTTTTCTCTCTCGTTGTTTACGTATTTCATGTTGTTTGCACCGTTGGTGACATCCTGTACCCATATATGCATATATATATATATATATATATCATAATAATTATTATTAATTATATATATATATACGAACTAACTAGGGTTAAACTATATATATATATATTATTATTATCATTATTATTATTTATTATTTATTATTATTATTATTATTATTATTGTTGTTGTTGTTTGTTGTTATTAATTATACATATTCTTATATTCTTTTATTCTTTTACTTGTTTCAGTCACTTAGCGGTTCAGCAAAAGTGACTGGTAGAATAAGTCCCAGGCTTTAAAGAAAATAAGTCCTGGATGTCGATTTGTTCGACTAAAATCCTTCAAAGAGGTACTCCAGCATGGCCGCAGTCCCTTTTATGTGACTCAAGAAGCTTCTACGTGGACGCTTGGTTTGTTAGAACAAGAAGGATCCTCCTCTTCTCATGCTTCCCTGCTCTTTTTCTCCTGCCTTTAATAAAAAGAAAAACAAAAAAAAAACAGACATCCTCTCTACGATAATCCTGGGTGACATACTTAAAATTTGATGAGATAGTCATTGTTGGAACGTTATCTGTCACAGTTCTTCTCGTTGTGGGTAGAAGCAGGATTAAGCTGAAATTGCAACAACAACAACAAAAACGATCTACATGCTGTAAGGTGACTAAATGTTAAGATACTTGCTTCCCAACCACATGACTCTGGGTTCAGTCCCACTGCGTGGCACCTTGGGCAAGTATCTTCTGCAATAGCCGAGGACCAGCCAAAGCCATGAGAGTGGATTTGGTAGATGGAATCTGAAAGAAACCCATATATATATATATATATATATACATATATATGTATACATATATATATATATATATATATATATATATATATATATATATATATATTGTGTGTGTGTGTGTGTGTGTGTGTTGTGTGTGTGTTGTGTGTTGGTGTATATATAAATTAAATAATAAGGGTAGAAATTGATATTAATCAATTAAAACCAGTGGCTTAGCATATCTTTTGAAAAATCCGAAGATTAAAAATTGTGTTACATTCAAAATCTTGAGAACACAATCTTAGTGGTAATGGCGATTTGACGTCTATGTTTAGCATAGAGGCTGTCCACTTTAGTGGTCAGTCCTCTAAATTTCGTATATATATATATTATATATATATATATACACACATATGTGTGTGTGTGTGTGTGTGTGCGTGTACCTTTGTGTCTATGTATGTCCCCCATCACCATCGGTGTTGGTGTGTTTACATCCCTTAACCTACCGGTTCGGCAAACAAAGCCGATAGAATAAGTACTAGTTTTTGAGAAAAAAATGGAATGAATACTGGGTCTAGTTTATTCGACTAAAAGTTCTTGAAGACGGTGCCCCAGCATGGCCACAGTCTAATGACTCAAACAAGTAAAAAACAAAAGATACATTGAGATGATATTTCGTTTTCAAATTCCACCGAAGTCGACTGTGCCTTTCATCCTTTCGGGGGTCGATAAATTAAGTACCAGTTGTGTACTGGAGTCGATCTAATCGACTGGCCCCCTTCCCTCAAAATTTCGGGCCTTGTGCCTAGAGTAGAAAATATATTTTATAATATTTATTTATTTTATTATTATTTTATTATTATTATTAATATTATTTTTATTTTTATTTTTATTTTTATTTTTATTATTATTATTATTATTATTATTATTATTATTATTATTATTATTATTATATTATTATTTTGTTACCATTCTGAGTTCATATCCAGCTGAAATAGTTTTATGTTTCATCCCTTTGGGGACTGATGAAAATCAATTCTGGTGTTTATTTAATCGGCAATTCCTCTCACAACGTTTGCGGCTTTGTGAATGAATATATAACTGTGTAAATAATAAGGGTTAAGTGTAGAGTGAGATAGCGACAAACAAAGACAAAAATAAAGGAAAATGAAAAAAAAAGGGCGAAAGAATCGTAAAAAAACAAAACAAAAAGAAAAAACCCAGAAAAAGTGAAAAAAAGAGTCTTCTGTGTTTAGTTCCGTTTAATGCTGTCACGCTCCAATTAAATCTTCTCGCATTCAACTTTCTGCCGTTGCCGGAAATACAAAAAAGAATTATTTACTGGATCCTGTTTAATCGACTGTTCCCTCTCTGACAAATTTGTGAATTATGTGAGTAAATAAATAAATAAATAAACAAACCGATAAAGAAATGAACGGAAAGTAAACAGAAATTAACGGATTTGTTTTAAATCTAATGAGGGTTATGACTGAGTGGTTTGTGGTTCTGCTGGAAATAGTAGCGAAATATGCTTCACTTTATGCTTGTAGAGCTTTTAAGAATGAAAAGCCATATTGAATGATATAGTTTTATATTATGGTACGCTGTGAATAAAAGAGAGACGGTGAGAGAGTGAGTGAGTGAGAAAGAGAATATATTTCTTTACTGCCCACAAGGGGCTAAACATAGAGGGGACAAACAAGGACAGACAAAGGGATTAAGTCGATTACATCGACACCAGTGCGTAACTGGTACTTTATTTATCGACCCCGAAAGGATGAAAGGTAAAGTCGACCCCGGCGGAATTTGAAGTCAGAACGTAACGACAGACGAAATACCGCTAAACATTTCGCCTGGCGCGCTAACGTTTCTGCCAGCACGCCGCCTTCGAGAGAGAGTAAGTATATATGCAGACACAGGTATATGTGTGTATGTTTGTGTGTGTTATTATGTCCCAGTAACTTAGCCGTTCGGCAAAAGAAGCCAATAGCATAATTAGAAGGCATATATATATATCTTATTATAAAAGGCAGATTTTATCTGCCTCCCTTTGTAACTTATAGAAATCTACAATATAGGATTTCTTCAATTACAATTTACCTAGCATTTTTAAGAGTAGAATGCATCGGGTTATGCCAGGTCCAGTTTTTAAATTAAACTCCAATTAAGCAAAATTTACAGAAAACTCACATTCTGGTGTGTATGTCAAATGCTTTTCTTAGTCTGGTTTACAGCACACGCAAACGCACACACACGTGTGCAACGAATAAAGTGAAACTAGATGTAATATTTGTTTCTGTCTATCACGCTGATAGATACATGAGTAAAATGTATGGCAAGCTAACAGATAAGAGTGAGTGAAAATGTTCTTGGAAGAGAGTAAATAGCAACAGAGTGATTTGAGGAAGACTAAACTGAAAGTATGAAACAGTGTTTATGTATAAACAGACGACACTTATATAAACCCTTTCGTTACCAAACCGCCCGAATTTACCTATTCATATTTAAATGAGAATATCAGAGTAAATCTCTTTAGTACATTCGTCGTGAAAACACGTATTATACTTCGTAAACACTTCAAATACAGTTTTGTACAAAAATCGAAGTGTAATTTTAATTCCGTGAATTATGGGAGATTTTTTTCCGAAATTTGTTCCTATTGTGTTTTCAAAATTTGTAATTCTGACAAAAAATGGATACGAATTTCATTATATCAAGCAGCGAGTCAGAATTCGAAGGATTTTCTACTGAAGACCTCATAAATCTAAATCTATTGACTGAAAAAAAAAAGCATCTTTATATAAGAGTGAAGTTGTGTGTCTGTCTCCTACGATTTAGATTCGTAACTACTCCCACATTTTGCGGTGCAGTTTAACCAAAAGCGGGTATCTTATAGTCGTGATTCATATCGAGCCCTTCTGGGTATTAGCGCGCGTCTACGATGAGTCTACGATTTTAAAAAAAATTACCATCATATTTTTCCATTTTAATGCATTTTTTCGCTTTTATATAAGGGAAGTAACTCTCTAAAAATATCTACGATGTGTCAACGATTAAAAAAAAAAATTACCTTAATTTTTTTCAATTTTTAATGCATTTTTTGCTATTTTTGGGCTATAACTCTCTAAAAATGCTTATATAGTTATTCCCTTACAACCCGAGCAACGCCGGGCGATACTGCTAGTATATATATATATATATATATATATAATATATAAATATAAAATAATAATAATAATAATAATAATAATAATAATAATAATAATAATAATAATAATAATAATAATATTAGGGAATATGATTCTAAACTTACAGAGAAAAATTCAATTTAGTAATACTAAATCAAATTTCACAATATATAATACATGTATATAAATTAGAGAAGAACCACCATGTAGCAATTCAACAATGGTATAATTAAATCATACCATAAAGAAAAAAATTAAAGATACGATTAAAATATCGTATATTTAATTTTTTTCTATATATCATGATTTAATTATATCATTGTTGAATTGCTACATGGTTCTTCTCTAATTTATACACAAACACACACACACACACATACACACACATACACACACACACACACATACACACACACACACATACACACACACACACATATATATATATATAAGAGTAACAAAGAGGTACAGGTGTCAATTCGCTACGGCCGTTTCAAGCGACTCTTCTATTTAATTAATGTAAACATTGAAAGAAACAGTTCTCACCATATGACCGCATAGACTTCAAACATAAAGGATACAACCATTTCCTTAACATATTTATTTCAATAATGGAACTGAAATTATTTAAACTGTTTCTAGCAAGGGGCTTCAGTTTAAGTACCTGATTCAGCGGAATCTTCATTATATACATATATGACGTATTTAACATCACCATCATCACCATTACCATGGTTGCATCGGACATTTGCCAAGGTTGCATCGGACAGACGGAATTCGTTAAGGCATAATTTCTACAGCCGGATGCTCTTTCTGTCGCCAACCCTCACTTGCTTCCCAGCAAAGTTAAAATTTCTCAGATGGCTAAGTGCTGGAAGCGAACGATACCACTTGCATGACAGTGACACTAGTTTACAACCAGATGTCAATGCAAACAGATACACGTACACGCAAACGTATATACATGCATAAACACGCGTGCGCGCGAACGTGCAAACACACATACGCACACACACATAAACAAACCCACATACACACACATGGAGGACTTCTAGTCTTGCCAACGCAACCCATTCACAATATGTAGGTCGTCACTGAGCTATGATTGATGACACTTGCCAAAGGTGCGCCGCTGTGGGATCGAACACGAAACCTCGGGATTCCAACAATCGAACTGATAGGATTAAACAATTGATTTTTTTCTATCAAAATATGTAAGAAGTATGTATTTCATGCAAACGAGAACACTGAAATGGGAAGCCCACACTCAGCAAGAAATTTCATTACATTTCTTTCAATAAGGGGGCCATCTCTTTTCTACTCTAGGCATAAGGCATCTCTTTTCTACTCTAGGGGGCCAGCCGATTAGATCGACCCCAGGACGCAACTGGTACTTAATTTATCGACCCCAAAAAGATAAATGTCAAAGTCGACCTCGGCGGAATTTGAACTAAGAATGTAAAGACAGGCGAAATACCTATATCTTTACTACCCACAAGGGGCTCAACACAGAA
>NW_021833866.1:47500-54332 GCF_006345805.1 Octopus sinensis | reverse complement strand
CAAACTCTTCCCAGGTGAACTTTGGTTTTCAACTTTCCGTGGGTTGGGGTGGATCAATAAATACAATCTTAGGCTTGTATCGGGGCTGATTCTCGTCTTTCTCTTCCTCCTTCCCCCTCTCTCTTCTCTTCTTTTCTCTTCTCTTTCTTTCTTTCTTTCTTTCTTTCTTTCTTTCTTTCTTTCTCTTTTCCCGGTTGTTTGACTTTCTGCAAGATATCGGTTGTAGTCAGATACTGGGGGTGGGGTGGGGTTCGGGGGTCCTCCTTCAAGTCTAAAATTCTCAAACCTCGCTGCATGTGATGACGGAACCCCTACGGCACCAGCGATGTTCTGGGAAGGACCGGACCCTGTAATTAGTACGGGTCTCTGGGGAATAGACACAACAAGGGGTGGGGAGAAGGAGAAGTCGGCTGCAAGTGTCTAAATGGAGGGCACGCATGGACAACGGTCAGTCTTCCCTCTAAGAGAAAATTCCTGTCCACAACTGGGCATACTTGTGCAGATCCATGTGTAACTTCGATTAATGGAGGCTCAATCAGTCATAGATGTAGGTTTACGTTTTAGTAACGAATTTGAAACAGAAGAAAATTGGTGAAAGATATCTGGATGTGGTTATTAGGGAACGCCGTGAGAGAGAGAGAAGGGGGTGACGGAAAGGGAGAAGGTGGAGAGTGAGAAAGTGAGAGAGAAGCGGGGAGAGTGAGGTGGGAAAAGAGAGACTGGTGATTGGAGAGTTATGGAAAACTATCATCTTTCATTGCGTAAGAATTCTTGAGAAAGTTCTTCGGGTAATTAAGTTATTAGTTGTCAGTAAGAAGTCTGATGACGTGAGAGCCATGAGGGGATTAATCGGGAAGGGCTCCTATTCACCCAGCCTCACCTCTCTTTTAAATTTCAATCACCACCAACACACTGACGTATATACATAGATACACTTACGCATACAATCACACTCACACACACACACAAACAAACACACACACAGACACACACACACCACACACATACATAATAATATATATAAAGGGAAAGTTTACGAAAATAAACAAAAGACGAAGACAGGTGGTGTACAAAACAAACAGATGTATTAGTATAGCGCTCGGGAATACAAAAAGTCTTTTACGTTTCGAGCCTACGCTCTTCTACAGAAAGGTACACAGAAAAAACAAGGAGAGAAAAAAATGTGCGTAGTGGCTAACGATATATATATCGCATCATCGACTCCTTCATCTGTACCTCCAGCAATATCATCTATTGCATCTCCTGCTCTCTCTGCCATTCCCTGTACATCGGACAAACGGGACGCCGCTTGGCTGACCGGTTCGCGGACACCTCCGAGACATCCGCCTGGCCAATGACACACCGGTCTCACGCCATTTCCGCTCCACCGGTCACTCCTTGGAACACCTGTCTGTGTTCGGATTGACCTTGCACAGAGGCCATCCGGATTCCCGTTTGCGCCGTGAACAGGGATTAATCTTCTCTCTTCGCTCTTTTACGCCATTTGGTCTCAACTCTCCCCCTCTTTTCATCTACCCCCCTTTTCATCTCACCTCCCCCCGACTCCTACTTCTCTTCAATCCTTCATCTTTTCACCCCTACTCTCTTTTCCTCCTCTTCCCTTCTTCCCTCTTCCCCCTCTCTCTTTCTCTCTGCTCCCTCACTCCCCTTCTCTTCCCCTCCTCCTCCTCCTCTCCCTCTCCCCGCCTTTCCCCTCCTCTTCCTCTCCCTCTCCCCTCCATTCTTCTCCCCTTCCCCTTCCCCTTCCTTCTCCTATCCCTCCTCCTCCTCCTCCTCCTCCTCCTCCCCTATCCCGTCTCCCCTTCTCCCCCCATCTCCTCCCCCCACACCACACTACACTACACCATACGACATTACACATCACATCATACATACATACACACGTCTAGACCACCACCCCTCTTCCACATGCACATACATACTCTCTTATGCACACACGCACCTTCAGGTTGGAGCGAGGTCACTTGACCCTGTTATCTCCCCTACTATCCCTCTAGCGTCTAACGTCTGATCTCTAACGTTTGACCTCCGATCTCTGACTTCTCCTGAAATCAGAACGCCATGTTGGATCGTTAGCTCCTACATGCAATTTTTTTCTCTCCTTGTTTCTTTTCTGTGTATCTTTCTGTCGAAGAGCGTAGGCTCGAAACGTAAAAGACTTGTTTTATTTCTATTCCTGAGCGCCATACTAATACATTGTTTGTTTGTACTCCACCTGCCTTCGTCTTTTGTTTATTTTTGTAAACCTTCCCGTTATAATATATAATATATATATATATATATATATATATATATATATATGCACATACACATACACACACCTACACACATTCACATATACATTCACATATAAGAAAATCGAACTAAACCAACAATGCAGGCTCCTAGCCAGTCGCTTGATGTACTAGAAATAGAAGTAAGTGCAGCATCAAATATTATCGGTCATTGGAATACACTGTAGCATGGTAGATCTGTGGATCGTACAATCTGTGGTGTTGCGGTCATCATCAGTGCTCACTCAGTCTGCTAGAAGTAGCAGCTAAATGTTTGGATAGTGGAGTCCTAGATAAGCATAAAAAAGAAAGATGGTTACAGCGGAAATTTCTGTTGATCAAAAGGTTGCTCAGTCAAGGTTGACCTAGGGTTAAATATGGCAACACCATCAGCAATAGCAACAACGATAACGGCATCATTAGTAGCAGAAAACAACAGGCGTGCTTAGAGAGAGGGGGAGAGAGAGAGAAAGCGAGAAGGAAATAACGAGAGAGAAAGAGAGAGAAGGAAAGAGAGAGAGGAAGAAGGAATAGAGTGGGTGCAGATGGGGAGAGAGGGAGAGAAGGAGAGAGGGGGAGAAAGAGAGAGGGGGAGAAAGAGAGAGGGACTAGATAGAGAAAGGGTAAGAGAGAGAGAGAGGAGGGAAGGAGAGAGAGAGAGAGAGAGAGCAGTGACCAAATGTTGACGCTGCATGTCTTGGAATTTAAGACTTGGTGTTGAAGTGTATGCGCTTCATCCGGGTGGCGGGTATATAAAGCAATTGGTGGAGGGATCGAAACTGGTCATTTAGTCAAACTCTATAGGATAGGGACAATTTGATTATGATGGGGTAAACATCGGCAAATCGGTGAACAGAAAGGAACGGAAAAGAAAATGTCAAATGTTTGGCGAGGAAAGAAAGTCTCAAGAGAAAAAAAAGACCCTTTTTATTTGAATTCCTTTGATACCCCTCATTCACCTGAGACACCTTTGGTTATGTGACAGGAATTTTTTTTGACTAAATTCCAAATTTCCTTCAAAATTTCCTGTTAATTTATTTGTTTTAAGTTATTTTTCTGAACCCTTAAAACTATATAAATATATAAATAAACAGCAAATAATTTTATGTCCCATCTTAACTGACCTTACCCAATGACATCACAATTTATAGAATGACACATTTTTACAAAAATTACATCTTATTCAATATCTTAATTAAATAACATTTTAATTAAGATAATTGCGTATGAGCTGTAGCGTTTATTTCTGCGACATTTTACAAATTATTTTGTCACTCTTTTTTTTTTTTTTCGTCGTAGATTCGTCTCTTTCACTCCCATATCATGACAGGAGCGAAAATATTTGAAGAAACAAGTCAGATAATCGACATTAATGTTATTAATTTCCAAATATTTTGAAACCAGCAATAAAACAGACATTTAAACAACAACAACAACAACGTCGACTACGACGACAACAACAACAACAGCAGTAGCAGCAGCATCAACAACAACAATAGTCCACAAACTTATTTTAGATCAGTAATGGTGGTACTTTTAAGTTCGCCGTCTCGAAATATATAATTTCTGTAATAAACCTGTTACAGAATATCACTTGAATGTATTCATGTGTTTTCGTTGAAGGTAAATACTTACAAGAGTAGCTTCTTTATTAAATGATTGCTAACGAGAAACTTTTTAAAGTCAAACTCCATTATGTGTCACTTTAAAAAACACCGCCCATCTCTGCCGACTCTCACCATCACTGTTTTAGATCTTTCAATGTGTAATTTTATGGTTATAAAGAAATCAAAGCCAAGTATACAATATTTACTGATACATACATACATACATACATCATACATACATACATACATACATACATACATATATATATATATATATATTATGAGAATTTCAAAAAGCAAAAGACGATGAAGGGTGTGTCAACAACAAACAGATGTATTAGTTTAACACTCGGAAAGTGAGAAAGTCTTTTACGTTTCGACCCTACGCTCTTCGACAGAAAGGATTACAGAAATAAACAGGGAGAGAAAATAGAAAAAAGGTTTGGTGGGCGGATATATATATATATATATATATATATATATATATATATATATATATATATATATATAAGTATGTATATATGTATGTATGTATGTATGTATGTATGTATGTATATTCTTAGCTACAATAGCGACAACATGGATTTCTTCCATCTTTTTGCTCTGTTAAAGTATTGAGTAAAATTATATTAATATGTCCGACTGATTAAAATTATATTTATTTCTTTGTGCAGCTGAGGATAGCCCTGTATTTAAATTGATGTAACGATTGCATTGTTTAATTAAATGGAGCCGCTTGAAACAGTCGTACTGCACCATTTCTTGATATCCTGTTGCTTATTTTGATTATATATATATATATATATATATATATATATAATATATATATAGTTATATTTCGGGGCGATCATTTTTTTATATTCGTTCTTCACTTGTTTATTATTGTTCTTATTTCATGTCCATAGTCTCGAAATTTTTCATCACACACCTATGACCGCTTCTGTGACTCTCCATCTCACGTGTCTCCTCCTGTTCTCTTTAGTCCATTCTATCTTTCTATGGTGTGGATCCTTATCTACGCATGCGTTAGCATCTGTCTATGAGTTTTGTATGTGCATTTTGTGTGTTTTATGTATATGCGTTTGCTTGTTATTCTGTTTATCTCCGTGCCCTTTTATATAGTTTCTTTTCCATTTATTTACTTATTTATTTCTATTTTCCCACCATTTCATCTTAAGTATGTGTGTGTGTGTCTTTTGTGCCTATATATATGGATTTATGCATTATACTGTTTGCATCTGTGTCTTTTTTTCCTTCCATAGTTATCATGTTGCGTAATGTACTGGTGGAGGTGTTATTGTTCCATTCGTGCTTTCTGTTGAGGTTTGGTCTGTCTATTACTATATATGTGGCTTCTGTAATCTGTTTAAGTGTCGTGACTGTTATATGTATTGATAATACCTTAATCGCTATATTATTAACAGAGCCTCTATGTTCTAATTGAGTATAATGGTGGAGCACTCTTTGAGCTCCCGTTAGTATTCACCTATCCGCTCCCCTATGCTACGTGCCATCTCCCCAAAGTAAGTTGTCATGTTTTTGCACCGTCCCTCAGTATATCGTATGCTATAGACAACATTCTTAATTTTACAGTTAACCTGTGGGTTCATTCTGCATACTATGCAGTTGTTCTCCGTACATGGAGATCTATCGAATGGATATGTTCTACAGATCAGGGATTTCATGGAGGTCCTTGGCCTTTCTGCCACTTCTACTACATAAACGCAATATATATATATAATGCTATTATAGACAGGTAAAACACCCGCGCGTGTCTTACTATTTCCTCTGAAAAGTTATCTGCTTTGGATATTCTAAACATAGGACCAAGTGTCGGTCAACCTGCATTTCTTACCTCACTGCTCTTTGATATTCCATCTGCCGATTGTGAGAGCATCAAATGGTTACTATGAGAAGTAACGCAAACATATCTTAAAAAAAAAGGAATGGGTGTACGGAAATAGTCAAAAGAACATAAGTCACAGAAAACGTCACAATTTTAAGACGGAAAAAACTCATAGGGAATACAATTTTTTTGTCTTGTATACCAAAAATAATTAAGCAATTAAACAAAGCGTGCACGACTTGTACGCAAATAACATCACGATTTAAGTAATGTCATTTACACGTCTGCCTCGGGAAACCGTTTATATTTAATATCTTAAAACAATAAAACCAATTATTGCTTTCTATTGGAAGTTTCCTTTTGTTTCGTTTTTCCAACCTTGTTTTGTCAAAAATAAATAAATAAATGAAGCAAAATATAAGAAAAATAACTCTGCAAATAACAAATACATATTATTCTGATGATATTGTAAATAAGTTTGTTGATTTGTTTATTGTTTAAACGTGTTTTAATCATTGACTAATTACGACAATGTTGTCAAGAACAGAATTAATATTGATTGATTTTGTCTGACTTAGCAGCATTAAACTAATAAATATTTTCTTTTGTCGTGTAGGTGGGGAAAATTAGCGAAGTTCGTCTAAAACTGCCTTGAAGCATTACAACAACAACAACAACAACAGACCAACGAATAATCAACAACAACAAAAAAACATATAAAAGGCGAAAAATTTAAAGAAAATGATAATAAATAAATAATCTCGAGGATGTTTTTCTTTTAAATGAGAAAAAATTGGTGGAAGTTGTGTTTGGAGTTGTGGATAAGTTTTCGTGTGGGTGGTCATATTTCACTGGCAGCAGACAAGAAGATAAAAGACAACAGAGACAGGCTCAGTGTTGTTGTTGGTGGTGATGGTGATGGTGGTGTTGGTGGTGGTAGTGGTGGTGGTGGTGCTTATGGTTTTGTCTGGAAGAGGGTGGTGTGCCATGCTCTTCCCAGGTCGTCTTAAGTCTGACAAAAGCTGCGTTGCGTTGAATATTCCTCTTGAAAAGTCGAAGGCAGCAGAAAAATTTGGTGACTGATG
>NW_021833866.1:5000-45000 GCF_006345805.1 Octopus sinensis | reverse complement strand
GTGTGTGTGTGTGTGTGTGGTGTGTGTGAGTGTGTGTGTGTGTGTGTGTGTGTGTGTGTGTGTAGGACTGTGATGTTTGTGTGTGTGTATCTTGTATTAAAAAATACTGGAGACCCCTCAGTATTATTTGTATTATGAATTTTTGTATAATATTTAGTTCGAAATATAGAAAGCATGTCATTTTCATCTCACTGTCTAAGAAGTAAGGTGATGAATCAAGGAAAGAAAGGTGAAATAAAGTAGGAGTAATTTTTCTTTCATCCAGTCCTTCTTCCTCTCCCCGTCTCTCAGTGGAAAAGTGGAATAAAAGAAAAATAGAGAATGAAGCAAGGTAGAGAATAAAGAAGGATATGGAATAAAGACAGATGGAAAGTGAAAAAAGAGGGAGAATACATAATGACAGGGACATAGATAAAGTGTAAAAGAAGAATGATGACATTGATGGCAGTGCCATGTTTGTGCGACGTCAAACTTTCTGTTTTCTTCCGTCTGTTCTTTTTAATCTTTGTATTTTTAAAACTTTTTTACCTGTCTTTCTGGAATGGAGGAATGAAGGGTGACAGAAAATGACACACATGAAAATAGTGACAAAGACACATACATACATACATACATGCATACATACATACATGCATACATACATACATACATACATACATACATACATACATACATACATGCATACATACATACATACATACATGCATGCATACATACATACATACATGCATGCATACATACATACATGCATACATACACACACATACTTATATACATACATACAGCTACCTGATATGACAACCATTGTTCTGATGACACCTACGAAGGTAGAGATGGATATAACAAATGTCCTCATGTCTCCAGAAAAAACAGACTTTTCAGTAATATTTTATCCATTCCAACAATGTTTATTTTTTGACATTATTCTCCCTTTGCATTTGGAGTCGATCGCAATTTCCACCAGGCCTTTGTTTGTTTCCCTTCGAAGAGAAAATAAGTTCAATAAACCGAGAAATTATTTTGTTTGGCAATCAATATAAAGAGATTCAGCTTTGTTGTGAGAATTCATGTACCTGACTTCACTGAGCTATTTCTTTCAGTTAACTTTTGTTATTTTGAGTGTTGTGTGTGTGTGTGTTTGTGTGTGTGTGTGTTGTGTGTGTGTGTGTGTGTGTGTGTGTGTGTATGTAACTAGACGCACGACTGAGTTCATTTAATCGAGAGAGAGAGAGAGAGAGAGTTTATGCACCGGAAGTGCTCTACAAGTAATTAGAAATTAGTTGGGACTATGACCAATGTCTTCGTGAAAACGTAAGCGAAAGAATGAATCTTGAATATTAAGTTGCCTGCATATATACGTTGGTGGTCTTCGAAACATCTTGATGTTTCTATGACTGCGCACTCTTTTAAACGGTGTTTTGAGATATACAATAAGTTAGGGAGAGAAACAGATAAAGAGAGGGAGAGAGAAGGGAAAGAAAGGTTCCCGTGAAGTCTTTCAATAAATAGCACACCACCTCAAAGGGATTCAATATAAAAAGCGCGTTTATACAGACTTCAGACTTAGACTTCGGTCTGACATGAACCGTGGAACTCACAAGGCTGGGGATTAACTCACTTCCCATGACGTATAAGTGACTGAAGTTATGGCGCCCCTCCCCACTGAACGGAACGCCGGTCTGTGACGGAGTTGACTTTCCAGCTGATGCTGGGATTCGTTTGACCGTTGAGGGGACTGGAGCAACGTGAAATAAAGTGTTTTGCTCAAGAGCCCAATTAAACATCTGATCCGGGAATCGAAACCACGAATGATCGTGAGCGAAACACCCTAACTACTGGATCATGCGACTTCACTGGGGCTGTAAGATCTTGGGGCCACAATGTGCGTTCGACGTATACATGCTCGCTGAGTCCTGTAATTCGCATCATCTCACACGAAAAGCCGGTCTCTTCACCAATGGACGAGCCGAGAGATCTCCGTGAAGTTATGTTGAAGATTCCTAAAAAGGATGAAATAGTACTATACTTAATTACGATTAGAGAGAGATCGTGAGATTTTCCCCATAAATAATAAGAAAAGCATTTAAATCGTGTGTGTTTATCTATGTAAATTTTCTTTTTCTTTTCCATATTTCTTGATTGCAAATATTTAATCTCACCTCATATAGTTACCCGCCTTTGTATAAACTATCAGCCAGAGGTCGCTACACGTATTTGAAAAATATATTCTACTGAAACAGCGAAAATTCCCTCAGAGCATAGATATAAGAAGGGATTCGAAGGGATTCGAATACTCTTTTGACACAACTATCTTAATTTGAAAGCATGATTAAGCCATATGAAATATCGCACCTCCTTCACATCCACATCCCTTGGCAACAACTCTCTCCTCCTCCTCCTCCTCCTCCTCCCCTCCTCCTCCTTTTGATATAGCGCTGCTTCAGACAGCTTTGCATAAAATAAGACAAACCACGTCGGTGTGATTTATCTTGTAATTAGATATTTACGATCTCCGTGATGTACGTCATAATAATTAGCGTAATCAAGGAATTTATACATTGAGTATGCTTTATATCAACTAATTAGAAATTAATTGGGATATATATATATATATATATATATATATATATATATAAAATATCACAATTAATTGGAAGTATATTTATATGTGTGCGCATACATACGTATACATGTATGTGTGCTTGCGTGTATATACATGTATTTATATAATGTATATGTGTATCTATGTATGTCTGTGGATATGTATACATACACACACACACACATGCAACATCCCTCAAAATGTGTAACCCTGTGCTTGTTAGAAATGATGTTTATGATCATCATTTTCCTCCTCCTCCTCCTCCTCATCATCATCATCTTCATCTTCATCTTCATCACCAGCAGCTACTGCAGCAACTGGCGTCAGCAGCAACAGAGGTAGCAGCAGCATATTTCTATTCATTATGCGAGAAATAACATCAAAATCTTTTGCTTTTCTTTTCTGTCATAGATAGATAGATAGATAGATAGATAGATAGATAGATAGATAGATAGAGAGAGAGAGAGAGAGAGAGAGAGAGAGAGAGAGAGAGAGAGAGAGAGAGAGAGAGCTACGTCTGGCAAAACATGTCTAACCCTTATTCACGGTGACCAAATGCTTTAAAAATATTTATAGAACTTGTGGCTGTTTTCTGGAATATTTTTCTCTCTGTTCCTTTGTGTTGTCTGTGAATGTCTTCTGAGAAGTGGTTCTATATATCACTGCAGCATGGGGGTAATTACGAATGGGATGATGTGTTGGTGGTGGTGGTGGTGGCGGTGGCGTTGGTTTGGTGGAGGTGGCGGTGTTGGCGGTGGAGTGATGGTGGTGATGGCGGTGATGGCGGTGGTGATCATGGTGGCGTATCTCTGTCGTTCGACGTAGATACGCGTGTGTATGTACATGTATGTGTATGTATATATGTATATATATTATATATATATTATATATTTACAGATATGTGTATATATGTGTATAAACATGCATGTATACACACAACCATGTACACAGTACATATATGCATATACATACAAATTCATATGCATGTATATATATATACATATATATACACATGTAATGCACACACACAGATACCCACACACATACGCTCCGAGCCTGCAAACAGTTCCCGTCTAAGAAATTCACTCACAGGGCTACAGTAGCTGGCAGCTGTCCAAGATGCCACGCAGTGGAACCGAACCTGAAACCACTTCATTGCAAAATAAGCTTCATATCCACACAGCTATGCCTACTCTTTGTTTATTTTGTTTTTTTTATTGCAACCACCGAAATATAAACAATTTTCATATACATTGAGCAACACATCAACATTATCGGTCTCAGAGGATCCGCAAAGATCACCGACGAAGCCCCCTTCCTGCAAATTAATCGAAGAAATAAAATAAGAATTGGTGAAGGAGACCAACATTGCTGTTTATTCTGAAGAACAACTGGGAACAATGAAACGAACGAGGAATTACACAAGAATAATATCGAAACACATTAACTGCTACATACAGTGGCTCCATACAGCGGCAGACAGACTTTACAGGGCCTCTTACTTCTTCATTTTCTCCCTTTCCATTTTCCTACTACACTACTACTACTACTACTACTACTACTACTACTACTACTACTACTACTACTACTTACTTCTTCTTCTTCTTCTTCTTCTTCTTCTTCTTCTTCTTCCCATCTCTTTCTCCTCCTTGGATACTTAAAGCAAACATTATTGCCGATGTCTGTCTACGTAACGAGGTGAAAGAAGCAGGTGAAGGTGCGTACGTGCGTGCGTGTGTATGTGTGTGTGTGCATGTGTCTGTTTGTGTGTGTGTGTATATGTGTGTGTGTGTGTCTGTTTATCATGGCAGAAGAGCGACAAAGAGACTGAAGTAATAATAATAACAACTGAGCGACAGGCAACGCATGGTGAGTCATTTCGACCAGTTTGTTGTTGGTTTGGCCGTATTCTCGGCTGACTTGCGTGATAATAGGTTTTATGGTCACGCAAAAGTTGTTTTGGCTTAGTAATACCGAAGAATCGTCTTTGACTGCAGGATGAATCACAAGATGTACAAGTTGGTAGAATCAACATGTTTTCAATATGGCGGAGAAAATTATGTTTATTAGAGAGAAAACAGAAATGGATGGTTGACATGCAAGTATGTATATGCGATATGAGTGTGTGAGTGTGTGCGTGTGTTTGTGCGTCTGTGCGCTTGTTCATGTGCGTGCGAGTCTGTGCGTATGCATGTATATAAGTGTGTGAGTGCATATGTGTGCGCATGATTTTCTATATTTGTAACTAGCACTATGACCCGGCGTTGCCGGGTCATAGTGCTAGTGCATGCATATACAGCTGCGTGCGTGCACACATACACGCGAGTACTGTCCAAATCTCCGACCAATCTCATACAGGTAGCTGCCATTCAATTGGCGTATCAAGTTTCGGGCATTTTGATTGGGTTTTGGATAGAAAATTCACAAAAAAGTCACTTCTATTGATTTTTTAATGGCTTTGCGGGGTGACTGGGGAATTGTAAGGCTGTGCACGACCACCCTTGGACGGTTCTGAATGACCATAGAAAGTGCGAGCCCACTAACTGAAAAATTGTGGATTTGTATAAAGGACACACACGCAGACATTTTGCCGTTTATATATATAGAGAGTATGTATCTATATGTCTGTCTGTCTGTATGTATGCATCTATATTGCTACCTATTCTGTATTCAACCTTCACTTTTTCTCCTTCTCTGAATCTATCCACTTATCTATCTATCTATCTATCTATCTATCTATCTATCTATCTATCTATCTATCTATCTATCTATCTATCTATCTATCTATCTATCTATCTCTCTCTCTCTCTATATATATATATATAGGTAATATATTATATATAATATATTATCTATATGTATATATATATATGTGTGTGTGTGTGTGTGAGTATACATATATATATACATATATTATATATATATACTAGCAGTATCGCCCGGCGTTGCTCGGGTTTGTAAGGGAAATAATTATATAAGCATTTTTAGAGATGTAAAGTATAATAGCCATCTCAATATGGCTAACCACAAAGGGGGAGGGGGGTTACTGTAGCTTTTTACGTTCTGAGATTTAATAATAAATTTTAGAGAGTTACTTCCTTATATATGTCAAAAATGGATTAAAAATGGGAAAAATTGATGGTAAATTTTTTTTAAATCGTAGACTCATCGTAGACGCGCGCTAATACCCAGACGGTCTCGATATGAATCACGACTATAAGAGAACCCGGTTTTGGTTAAACTGCACCGCAAAATGTGGAGTAGTTAGGAATCTAAATCGTAGGAGACAGACACACAACCTCACTTTTATATATAAAGATTTCCTCTATTTACATAATATTGAGGTCTCTTTCTTTCTTTGTTATCTTACTGTTTTTACCAATATACATATATATATATATATAAATAATATATATATTTACAGAGATGTACTTGCATAGCAAGTGACTTGATCTGAGATCGTGTGCTGGAACGAAAACAGTTGCAGCGTTGAAGGTGTTTATAAGCCATTTAAGAAACACACAAAAACGTTAGATTCACTTCAACATTTAAATTTAATTTGTCAAAATATTTTATCATCGCTTTGAGACCGCGACCTGTTAGCACGATATTTTTGTCAGTGAACAGGTCGCGGTCTCAAAGCGACGAAAATATTTTGGCAAATTAATTTAAATGTTGAAGTGAATGTAACGGTTTTTTGTGTTTTCTTAAATGGCTTACAAACACCTTCCACGCTGCAATATATATATACCCACATATATATATGTATGTATGTATGTATGTGTGTATATGTGTTATGCATGTATGTTGTGTGTGTGTGCGTGCTGTGCTTGTGATTGCCGCACCACTGCTTGACAACGAATGTTGTTTGTTTACAATCCCTGTCACCTCGTGGTTTTGACAAAGGAAACAGATAGAATAAGTACAATGCCTTACAAAAATAAAACGAGTTGATTCATTAAACTACAATTCTTCAAGGCATTGCCCCAGCATGGCCACAGACCAATGGCTGGAAAAAGCAGAAAAAAAAAATACATTCTCTGCTTTGGTCTTATGTTCAAGGCATGAGAAAGCTTGAGTTTACATGAGAAGGCCTAACAGACCTGGTAGAAACAGCAGCCAAATCTCCCTCAAAACACACCTTACTGTCTATGTATGTATATATATATGAGCCAATGAGGGGGACCTCTACATGGTAGCTAGACCTGGTAGATAGCAGCCAAATTCCCCCAAATCACACCTTACTGTCTTATCTATGTATATATGTATGTATGAGCCTATGAGGGAGACCCCTACATGGCAGCTAGACCTGGTAGAAATAGCAGCCAAATTTCCCCCACATCACACCTTACTGTCTTATCTATGTATATATGTATGTATGAGCCTATGAGGGAGACCCCTACATGGGCTAGACCTGGTAGAAATAGCAGCCAATTTCCCCCAAATCACACCTTACTGTCTTATCTATGTATATATGTATGTATGAGCCTATGAGGGAGACCCCTACATGGCAGCTAGACATGGTAGAAATAGCAGCCAAATCTCCCTCAAATCACACCTTACTGTCTTATCTTTCTGCTACTTGGATATAGGTGTTATATTCGTCGTAAAAAACTTTCCTGTCACACACTCACGCACACGCACACACACACACACACAACACACACACGCACCCTCACACACACCACACAGCGCGCACACCAACACACACCCACTCACACACACGCACGTTAGCTTACAATTTTATTTATATTTTGCGTGTCTATGTGTGGAAAGGAAGTGGGAGGCAGCAGTGAAAGAATCACTCACTACAGTAAGTCAATTACTTTTATTTTATTCGCTCCCTTTGTGTGTGTGTGCGTTTGCGTGTGCTGTAAACCAGACTAAGAAAAGCATTTGACACACACACCAGAATGTGAGTTTTCTGTAAATTTTGCTTAATTGGAGTTTAAATTTTAAAAACTGGACCTGGCATGACGCGATGCATTGTACTCTTAAAAATGCAAGGTAAATTGTAATTGAAGAAATCCTATATTGTAGATTTGTATAACTCCCAAAGGGAGGCAGATAAAATCTGCCTTTTATAATAAGAGATATATATATATATGCATGCATATATGTGTGTATACACACATATATATGAATGTGTATATACCTATATATACATACACACAAAGAAATATATATGATTGTATATATATATATACATATATATATATATATATGTATCTATCTATATATCCATCTATCTATGATTACCTCATTTTCTCACCCTCACTATCTTCCCACCTATGTACAGTTTTACAATCAATCTATCCAACCCTGTTCCTTTATAAAGACATGTTTACCTTAAACCCCTTAATCCAATATTCCACCAAACCCTTTCATTAGAATATGTTCTCCCTGGAATTTCTTTGATGTCAGCCAATCTTTGTAAACTTTTTCTCTAGAACCGGTCGTATACATAAATTGAAATAACTGTGGTAACGTGTGTATTTCATACCGACGCGCAAATTTACACATAATATATATACACACGTACATACATACATACATACATACATACATGCATGCATGCATGCATACATACATACATACATACATACATACATACATACATACATACATACATGCATACATTCATACATACATACATGCATGCATACATACCTACATACATACATGCATACATACATACATACATACATACAACATACATACATATATATATATATACACACACACACACACAGATGTATCTACTTTTCTGTCTCTCTATATACGATATATCGTATTATGCATACATACATAATATACACACGCGCATATATATATTTACATGATATATACGTGTGCGTATGTATGTATGTATGTATGTATGTATGTATGTATGTATGTATGTATGTATGTATGTATGTGTATGTATGTATGTGTATATGTATGTATCTATGTATGTATGTATGTATGTATGTATGTGTATATGTATGTATGTATGTATGTAAGTCACATTCGATCACAGCGCCAGTAACAGTTAAGATTCGTGCAATGGCCATACTCGATAACGAGGGGGCAGCCATAATGTATGTATGTATGTATGTATGTATGTATGTATGTGTATATGTATGTATGTATGTATGTATGTATGTATGTATGTATGTATGTATGTATGTATGTATGTATGCATGCATGCATGTATGTATGTATGTATGTATCTATGTATGTATGTATCTATGTATGTATGTATGCATGTATGTATGTATGTATGTATGTATGCATGCATGTATGTATGTATCTATGTATGTATGTATCTATGTATGTATGTATGCATGTATGTATGTATGTATGTATGCATGCATGCATGTATGTATGTATGTATGTATGTATGTATGTATGTATGTATGCATGTATGTATGTATGTATGTATGTATATGATAACTATGGTGGACTCTCCCGTCGAAGACAACGTGCGAGTGGTCAGCTTTTGCCAAGCAACCTGTACAGATGATTTGTTTATAGCGATCAAATGTTTGTTGTGCTGAACATCAGCTCACCCCAACCCATCAAATCGACGTTACCTGGACAGGTGCACAGGTGTACCACACGTCAGGTGTCGAAGTGATTGTAGAGCAATGTGAGATGAAGTGCTCTGCTTTAGAACACGACGCAACACCCGGTCTAGGATTTGAAACCACGATATCACGATCGTGAGTGCAACACCTTAACAATTTAACTATGCGCCCCTATATATATGGGCAGACAAAACAATTAAAGCGATAGATGTGTGTGTGTGTTTGCGTGTGTGTGTGTGTTTGCGCGTGTGTGTGTGTATGTATGTATGTATGTATGTATGTATGTATGTATATATATATATATTATATATATATATATATATATATATATATATGTATGTATGTATGTATGTATGTGATCACGTGATCACGTGACCGACCAGACCATCAGATGTTGTTACACACATCGCTGATCACAATGCGTTCGCATTGTTTTAGCCTTCGAATGACGCCACCCCGCTGGCTAAGCGAGCAGGCAAACAGAAGAAAGAGTGAGAGAAAGAGTGGTGAAAGAGTACAGCAGGGGTCACTACCCCTGCCGGAGCCTCGTGGAGCTTTTAGGTGTTTTCGCTCAATAAACACTCACAACGCCCGGTCTGGGAATCGAAACCGCGATCCTGCGACCGTGAGTCCGCTGCCCTAACCACTAGGCCATTGCGTATGTATGTATGTATGTATGTACGTGCACTCACATCACACGCACATATTTGTGCCAAAGCGCCTGGTCCTGGATGTTGCAGTCCAGATCGCAGGATCATGGTATCGAATCCCCGACTGGCGGAGTGTTGTGCTCTTGAGTAAAACACTTAACTTCGTGTGCTTCAGTCCACTCCCCTGCAAATGGGGAGCCCTGAGGTGTTCACTTCAACGGGAATGTTTGCCTGCTTGCTAAGTCAACAGGGTGACATCATTCGAAAGCTAAAACAACGCAAGGAAGTGCATTGTGACCTGCGGTGTTCAACAACATCCGAAAGAAAAATCATGTTTCATTGAATATCTTAAATAAAACTTTTGTATTGGCGCTAATGAAGCTAGTGTTTTGCAACGTTATGAAGGCGAGTGGCCTTCATAGCGCTGGTCTGCTCAAAATCATAAAGTCGTAAGTTCAATCTCAGAATTAGGCAGTGCATGGTGCCCTCGGACAAAGCCGTCCATCTTACATTAATGCAGTCTGTGCAGAGTAGCTCCTAGCTGTGAAATCCTTGATGATCCACTGGATTAAGTGTAAAGCGATTAAGTGTATACACCTGCACGCGACTATATAGACACCTAAAACCATTAGCAAAATTACGGTACATATTGGTTTCCAATTTTGGCACAAGGCCAGCAATTTCGAGGGAAGTGATAAATCGATTACTTCGGTCCCAGGGTTCAACTAGAACTTAGTCTATTGATCATGAAAGCCAAAGTTGAGCTCGGTGGAATTTGAATTCAGAAAGTAAAAGCCGGACGCATTGTCACTAACCATTTTGTCCGCTGTGCTAACGATTCTGCTGGCTCACCGCCATAAACATGGTACCTATTACCAGGTATACTCATCCACCAAATTTATATCCTACTATTATACAAAACTTCATTATATTCTTATCATTCTACCCTGGGACCATGCTTCCTGCCATTATTTATTCGGTGACTTTTCCCTTTGTTACGATTCTTTCTAAAACTTCTTCCTCCTGGGTCTCTATCCTGATTTTTTTTCCTGGTTTCTTTTTCCCGTAACAATTCATTCTTGGACTTTTCATGAGACGCGAACTCTTACTTCTGATTTTGTACTTTTCACTTTCTACTGTTTTTTTTTTCCCACTGATATTTTTCCTTCAACTTTTCATTGTTTTTTTTTTCTTCATTCTAAGACTTTTTAATGTCGCTATTCATTTCAAGACTTTTTCCCTATGAATTATTCTTGTGACAGTTTATTCTGTGACTTTTAAAATTTCTGTATTTACACACACACGACACCACACACACACCACACACACACACACACACACACACACATACACACACATAGATACCTACCTACATACATACAAATATATATATGCAAGAGACGGAAGGTGAAAGATACGAGAATGTTTATTAATTACTACAATTGCTTCGATCCATCCAGCATCGATCCCTCAAGGGTGGGATACTTAACAACTAGTTTAGGAGTATCTGTAGGTGTAGATGTGTCTCTTCAGGTGATTATAATATGTATTTCGTTAAAATAACAACTGGTTCTGCCAGATTCCTTCTCGATTTGTGTACAGACAAGTAACAAATTGAGGGATTCAGTTTCATTTTTGTAGAAAATTAATAATAAATAACAGATACAAAAAGGAGAGGATTCACAATACACTTGTTAAGTATCGCACCCGTGAAGGATCGATGGTGGATGGGCCGAAACAATCGTAGTGATCAATAAGCATTCTCGTATCTTCCATCTTCCGTTTCATAAATCAAATACCCAACGAACACTGTGAAAGTGAACGTGCTTTACCGGTAAGCTATCAGGTGTATACCATACGATTTATTATCTTACATATATATATATATTACCAAGGATTCTGACTTAGCTATCGACAATAATATTTTAACTTACCATTCATTTAATTAATTAATTAATACACTATTTTGTCAACTCAAGAGGGATAATATGCAAAAACAACCCTCACACCCAATGAATAGGCTTAGGACTGGGAACGTAGACGAGACACCAGGAAATGTCATAACGTTAAGCATAAAAAGCATTTTAATACAATAAAACAGTAGAGACCTCCCCTCCTTTTCGCCATCTGCTATTTTCTTTTCCAAAGATGAGAGCTGATGTGGGTGGAACGAAATAAAAGAAAAAAAAACCCTAAACAAACAACAAACCAAACGAAACAAAATACAGCTCTACTCTTCTTCGTCCTTTCAAAATCTAATACATCAAGCTATGTAACCTTGCACCTTAAATTCTGGTTCTTTGACTGATTTCGTTGGGTCCTTGCGTTCCAAATTAATAGCCACGCGTTCTTCGTTCGTCGGTTGAAATCTCGTTAATCATTCGCTAATTACTTAATTAATTCAGGCATGCGGGTTAGGTTAACCAAAAAAGGTCATTTAGTGCCCAAAAGGGATTCATGAGATTTTATTTGTTGTTTATTGTTGTTTTTTTAGGTTGTGGGGTGGATTTCATTTTTGTTTCTCAGTCCTTGCTGTTGTTGTTGTTGTTGTCAACCTTTATTTCAGCGAACCACTTATTCGCGTGGGTACAGCAAAAATCCCAATTATGTATGTACGTATATATATAAATGTTTGTAAATTTGAATGTATGCGTGTATATATGTATGTAATATGGATGCATACATATACATGTATATGCATATATGTATGTATGTATGTATGTATGTATATATGTATATATATATATATATATATAGATTATATATATATTATATATATATATATTATATACCTATTTATTTTATGTATGTAGGTATATATCCATTTCCAAGTAAGTACACACACACACACACACACACACACACATATGTGTGACTGTGCGTATTTATGCATGCATATATGAATACAGATGTGTGTATGCAAACACATACACGTAAATACATACACACAAACACACATTATGTATATTTCAAAGGGACCATTGCAGTAAAAACAGAATCTAGGGAATAAAATACATTACATTTACACCCTGTCTGTCTGTCTCTCTCTCTCTGGTCCCTGGGTTTAAATCCTGTCACAAGAAGTAAGAGAATACTAATGTCAGCTATTTCTAGATTCTTTGTGCACACACACACACACGCGCACATGTATGTATGCGTCCGAAAACTACGCAGATTCTGGTTCCCATCGCTGATGAATATTACAAAATAACAACTAGATTATGGCTGGGAAGTAACAATTTACCGAAAGTAGCAGCCCTCACTTTCCATCATGGCCTCAACATGGCTCTGGGACCTGGCACATGCGTTCCTCATTGTATCCCGTGGCAAGATATTCAAGCACCTTCTTGATCTTGGCTATCAGCTTGACCTTGGGGTTGCAGGTGTCTTTCTCAACCGCACCTCACACATTGTAATCCACAAGATTACAATCGGGAGAATTAGGAGGCCAGAAATTGGGGCTGGTGCAGGTGGGGGGAATTCTCTGATTAACCAGTCCTGATTCTTTCGGGACGTATGGCATTGAGCTGAATGAATCCAGTAGCTGCGCATATGACTTTCCAGCAGCAAACCTCTCCAGCCAGGATTTGACCATTGCCTGTAACAGCTTACATAGCCGCTTGAATTGAGCCTAAGGCTCTAATCAGTGACGTGGGGCGGCATGACGTCATCATCAACGAAGATACCATCATAGTTTGGGAAAACCTGGTTTTTCACGATGTCCATGTCACGTCTTACATCCCTTGTTGTGTTCACAGAGTTGTGAACAGCAATCACGATGTCGGCATTTTCAACCACGAATCATCCTGATACAGCTAACTCCTTCCCAATATTCCGATGGCTTCCATTCCATCATCTCAGCTAACTTTTTCTCAACTACAACTTTAATCTTTATACTCTCCAACGCCGTGGACTCTTCACCAATATATCAAGCTATTTCGAAAGCAAGGATATAAAATATCGCCAAATTTTTCCCGAATACTATGCATGTATACACGCACGCATTTCCTTGCACCATTCTTTTCTCTCTCTGTTTCCCTTTCTCTTTCGTTTTCTCTTTCTCTTTTTCCCCCTCTTTCCTGCTTACTATATCTTTTTCCCTCTTTACTCGTACTCTCTTTCTCGACTCTTACTCTTTCTTTCCGCCGTCGCTTACCTCCCTTGCCTGCCATGTGTCCAGTGTCCGGTGAAGGCGGTGTTGTTATTTTTCCGCTCTGGCCTGACTGGTCATTGTTGGCCTCGGCTCCCTACTCTAGGGCTTACCCCATTTCCTCTTTGCACAACCCCACTAAGGTCGTTCGATAGCTGCAACGCTCTTTCTGTTATATTTGTGGTATATGTATAATTATCATTTTGTTCCGTTGTATATTGCCGTAAGGCTTCGTGCTGTTATATATGCATAATTCTTTGTTGTATTTATATAATGTATTGTTTGTTTCTTTCTTAGTACACATTTGTTTGCTTTTTCCCAGTAGCTTAATAAAAAGCTCTGGCACCTGCAAAATTGAGCTGTATCAATGGTAACTGGCGTAAAACTGCTATGATGTTTCGCGTTATTGACTGAAGAGAAAGACTCAGCTGCCAACATTCCGTGTATCGTGTCTTTGTCTAATTTCCCGTCCGTTAAGTTTTCGTCTAGTTTCCCGTTTGCTCTGCTTTCGTCTAACTTCTCCTTGTTGTATTCTTTCTGTTCAACCCTTGATACATACAAGTAGCGCAACGCACACCCTGTTTATGTATGAATGTGTGTATGTATATATGCACGTATGTATGTATATAACTGTATGCATACATATATCTATGCATGTATGTGTGTGTTTGTATGTATATATACATACGTGTGACTCATGTGTGCTGTAGATCTTATTCCTGTCACAGTTTCTCCAGTGACATATTTTTCCTTGGCTTGTATCCATCAAATTTATTTCACAAACAACCGAACACTTCTTATCGTGGCGTATCCCGTTTACCGTATTTATGTAAGAATTTCTGGAATAAGATTGTTTGGGATTTGGGGAGGGTTTGTTACTTTAGGTGGGAGCCTACTTTGTGGTGAAGAATGGAACTTTGGTTCGGATGACACTTTGGGTGGGATCAAGTGAAGTCTTCAGAGAAGAAAAAGGCAAAAAAATAATTGTACCGTAATGTTTTATAACCATTTGTTTGTATTTCATCCCTTTTTAACAGTTCAACATCTCGATTCCATCCGCACCCCATCTTATTTTGTTTTTTGAGATAAGAAGAAAAATGTAGTCATGTCCACAACAAAATTTATTGCATAACATTATATCAATCCGACATTAGTGTCCATAAAAGTCAACATTAACGGAAATAAATGTAGCAAACACTGAGCGACGAAAGATAAAGAATTTTCTTAAGTGAAAAACAATTTCTCTTCAAGAATCGTCAGAGTCTCAAATTCCTGTCGTGTTAGGATGAGACCGATTGCTAGACTTTGTTGGAAGAATTGGCATGTGAAATGATAACACACGCACACACACATCTATATATGTCTAGATAAGCAACAATAATGAAGTCGGTGAAGCATATTGTCTGAAGTAAAAGATGGAATCGTCTTGGCTAATGTCTCTTTAGCTACATGACAATAGCTCAGCTCAGTCAGGGTTCACCTGACGAAACAAAACAATATAGTATTTTAAGTGATGAAAAAAATCACTGCAATTCGTTTCAAGACCCAGGTGCATTTTCAACTACAAAACCAATTCTCTCCATCTTACACTCACACACACACACAAAAATACACATACATCTCTGTTTATCTCTGTTTCTCTCACACACACAAACTACAGAACTAGTTCTAAAATCTTTGTAAGAGATGATCGCAGCAGTTGTACTAGCAAGTAATGTTCATAGCAATTTCAACATGGCTGTTCTGTTCGAGCGGAATTTACTGCGATTTTTTAACCCCTAGAGGGTATCTCCTCTAGCTGCTTAACGATGCACATCTGCACCCAAGGTACTGCAAGCAGGGGAACGAACCACTACCACCTTCAAGCTACGGGGCCAGCAGACCAGCCGGTTTCGGGCTATTACTGGCAACCTCGTCTGCTAGAGATGGCAACAGCTCGATATATATATATATATATATAGATATATATATATATATATATATATATATATATATATATATATAGATATATATGCTATATATATATATATATATATATATATATCTATATATATATATATGCGTATTTGTGTGTAGAGTGTTAGGTGTGATGTACAGAAAATTCTCAATATATATATATATATATATATATATATATATATGTTACAATTTCAGAGACAGAAGAGGAGAATCAGTGAGAATGGGATAGATAGATAGATGATAGACAGAGGGAGAGAGAGAAGGGGAGAGGGAGAGATAGAGAGTGAGAGAGAATGGGTCCAGAAAACAAAAGATTTGGCCGCCACCTGAATATACCCAGTGTGAAAGGTCACTGAGTACCCGTTTCTCAACAAAGTCCCACCATTCCCCTCTCCACTCACCTTTAACCCCCTTCTCTTAACCCCACGACATTCAGTTTGATCGATGATTTCTCAGAAAACACTTTTGTTTCTGGTGTTGGAAGTTGGTGGATTCCATTGGTATGTTGACATAGAAGAAAGTGGGAGGTGCGGGTAATGGGAGAGAGAAGGAGAGTGAGGGTGAGAGAGACGGGGGGAGTTATTGAGGCTGAGAGTGAGAATAGGTGATAGTGGGAGGATGAGAGAGAAAAAAGGGACACACGGACACACACCCATCTGTGTGCTCCTTAATCTTTTTCGCTTTCTCCGAGTGTCTTGTACGTTGATGTGCAAGTTTGAGTACACATACACACACACACACACACATATATATATGCATACATACACAGAGATACATACACGCACACAGCCATACATCCGCAGCCACACCCCCACCCCGCGTCACTCCACACCCACACCAACGCACACACATACACATACGAGCATACATATACAAAATACACACATGTTACAAGGGATCTCCGTCGGTTTTAGCGATGATGAAAATTCAATTGTTTCATCAATTGAATTACCTGTCTATTGAACTAGTTTGTGAGTGGCATAACATACAACAGATATGTGTGTACACATGCATACACATACACAAATATATATACTTAGGTGTACGCATATACATACATATATACATATATATATATATATATATATATATAATATATATATATATATTATATATATAGATAATATATATATATATAAATATATGTGTGTATGTAATGTAAGTGTATATATACATAAAGACACACATACACACGCACACATATATATATATACATGTATGTACGTGTGTATGTGTGTATGTATGTATGTATGTATGTATGTATGTATGTATGTATGTATGTATGTATGTGAAAATGTTAAACTTTTCTTCTAAGCAGAGTTAACACTTACCGTTAAAATGGGCAGGAGTAGATTCTACCAAATTTTCTCACAATGTATTGCTCATCTTGGCTATAGTGGAAGAAACCTGCCCAAGAAAGAACACTTTTAAATCCAGATACCCACAGCGTATATACACTATCAGACATGAGATAAAAAATCTGCAACAACCTTTTCGAAATATATTTGGAGTTTAAAAACACAACGAAATCAATTACAGCATTAGGTGGTCCATTATAGAATCTACTCCTGCCCATTTTAACGGTAAGTGTTAACTCTGCTTAGAAGAAAAGTTTAACATTTTCACTCAGCCCTCATACTTGAATTTCAAATCAGAGTTGTTTTCCTCATGTTCCCACCAAAGGAAGTCCCTTCTATAATTCTTCATGTTGCCAACAAGATAATACTCGGCATGCTCCTAATTATTGCCGGAAACGTTCTCACATCAGCCCGTTGCCTCACTAATAAACTGTTCTCTGCACCAACGCTATATATCAATCTTTACAGGTTCCAACCTTGACATGTTTGACATACTCTAAGCTACCCAACAGCTTTCACAGTTTCGAAATCACTTCCTATTCTTTACCATGCATTTGCACAACACAGTTTTGGACGCCATGGCACTCAAAGTTCATTACATTTTGGAAAATTGCACACCGTTTTCGCTTGGACTTTATGTCACGACCTATACAAGCACCTTTACTAGGCAAGAACCACCAACCCGTCTGACGAAAAGAGACACTTTACCGTTATGTTTTCATTTATTAATTTTCAAATTTCTTGCGCAGTTCAACCCTCTTCCTTCACATATCAATTTCCTGCATCTTCTTCTTATTTCCTTTCTTTTTATATATGCGTGTGTGTGTATATATTTCAATGTCTTATACTTATTTCTTTTATTTCTTTTACTTCACCTTATTTTATTTATCTATTCATTATTTTATTTATTCATATATATATTTATATAATTTGTGCGCCAACCGGTTCTTTTCTACGTCATAATTTCATCATCATCATCATCATCATCATCCCTATCATTATTATTATCATCATCATTATATACCTTTACGCGCGTCGTTTATATACATGCTGACAGGTATTTAATCATGTATAGTTTCTTTTTATTTATGCGCACTTGCGAATGTATATGAGTTCATATTAATGTCTTACAGGCGTAATGTGTATGCATAATTATGTGTATATGTCCGTATGCATGTTGGTGTGTGTACATATCTCTATGCACGCATGTATGCGCATATATACTTTATACAAATAGGAATATGTATTATGTATTAGAGTTTATATTCGCATGTGTGTGTGTGTGTGTATACACGTAGATGCTATGCGAGTGTGTACGTGAAAGTATTTCAACTTTGGTTACACCTTCCGCCTTCAACAACAATGAAGACAGGGTTAACCATTTCATCTCGGAATGTACGTGTGTGTGTACGATAGCGTATACCTATATCTATATGTATATTCATATCTATACACACACACATACATGAATGTGTGTGTGTGTGTGTGTGTGCACGTGCGTGCGTATATATATATATATACACGTGTTTTTATTTATGCGTGTAAATATGCAAATATATCTATATATGTACATTCACTTATATATGCATATGCATGTGTGGGGGTTTATATATATATATATATATTATATATATATATATATATATATATTATATATATATATATATATATATATATGTATAATATTAGGGAGTAAATCCAACTTACAGGGAAAAATTAGATTTAGGATTAAATCTAATTTTACAGTATAAATATTTATATATCTTAAATTAGAGATAAAAACCACTATTAGGCAAATCAAACAGTGAAAAACATAAACCAAAACATAGAAATAAAATTAATTAATATAATTCACAAAATATATAAAATATAAAATTCAAAATTTAAATTATTTAAATTTAAAGTTAAAAATTTCAAAATAATTCGAATTATTATTTGAATTTAAATTATTGTTATTCGAATGGTTATGGGCATGAAACGATCGTAGTGGTTTTACTTTTTATCTTATATTAAACTTTTTAATACTTTTTGATAGTTATATATATTTGATATAATATATAAAAAAATAAATAAATAAATAATAAAAAATAAAAATTTAAATAAATATATAATTAAATAAATAAAAATAAAAATAAAAATAAAAAATAATAATAATATATTATATATATATATATATATATATATATATATCTATATATATATATATATTATTATATATATATATATATATATATATATATTTTATATATATATATATACTAGCAGTATCGCCGGCGTTGCTCAGGTTTGTAAGGGAAATAACTATAAAGCATTTTTAGAGAGTTATAGCCGAAAAATAGCAAAAAAATGGAAAAAAATGATGGTAAATTTTTTTTTGAGAGTTAAAAAAGGATGGAGTTGCGTCCCCTAGACAGTTTGTGGTTCGTGTTTCTGATTCTCGACCCCATGTCGAATTTATCGATTTTTTTCAGAACTGGGGAAACTTTTCAAAATTTTGGCTGCGTTAGTTTTGAATTATGACATTGGGCTATGTGTGTGTCAAGTTTCATCAGAATCGGTTGAAAGCCGTGATCAGGGTGAGGGTACAAGCAAACAGACACACAGAAACACGCACAGACAAACTGCCGTTTATATATAGAGATATATATATATATAAAAATTTATAAATATAAAATAATAATTTATAAATTTTAAAAATTTTAACTTTAAATTTAAATAATTTAAATTTTGAATTTTATATTTTATATATTTTGTGAATTATATTAATTAAATTTATTCTATGATTTGGTTTATGTTTTTCACTGTTTGATTTGCCTAATAGTGGTTTTATCTCTAATTAAAAATATATATATCTATATATATATATATATATATATATATATATATATATATATATATATATATATATATATATATGTATATATTGTTACGAAGGAAAAAAGATTATATTCAGATAATTTTACGACGCGAATCGAAACACCACTCTCTGGTTTTGCAAGCGGAGACGAAAAAAAATTCAATTCTTTGTGAACACGTGACTGTTTAACGCGTTGGCAGTATGATTTTGTAGCTCTTTTACGGCGTGGGTCGAAGTATAAAGAGTTCTATTGCCCACTAGTTAGTTCGTGCAGGAAGACAATGTGCGACGGGCAACTTGATGAAAGTCGACGTGAGCGGTTTTTCCTGTAGGAACCGGTGCCATGCGGTCGATCTGTGAGATGGTGCCGGATAAAATTCGTGTGGAACAGTTGACACAGTATTTAGTGCCGAGTGTGAAGTTGGTTTCGGCGGTTAATGTGAACGGTGGAAGGTTTTGGAACTGGTTACTACAATAGTGAACTTGGCAACGTAAAGAAAGCGGAATGGTACTGTGAATTCAGAAGTAACAAGAGTTCAGTCGGAAAAAATAGAGACAGAAAATGGATAGAAATTAAATCATTAGACTGGTGAATAAAAGAGGAGCTCACCAAAAGAAGTCTACACATTTCAGAGGTAAATGAAAGAACTCTCTAAAAACTCCCTAAAGAACTGTTTATTTATTCCATAAAAGTTATTGGCCTCTTAATTGGTTACACTCAACAGTTTTGTTTGTTACTTTCGACTCTCCTGACTTCTTTGACTACTGTTTCTTCCGCTCTAAACGATAAACTCTAGTTTATTTTTGTCATTACCTATCATTTATGAGCATTAACACCAATGCTCAGGATTAAATATTGGTAATACACCAGTGGATTCATTGGATACAAGTATCTCTTAGACGGTTGTTATAACCTCTTATATACATATATATATATATATATATAGAATAATAATATATATATACATATATATGTGTGTGTGTGTGAGTTAAGTTAGAGGTTATATATTTATATATATATGTATCTGTCTGTCTGTCTATCAATTTATATAAATAAGGATAAGATCGTTATTTAAAATACCGATCTTATCAGGTGGCTAGCATGGGAATAAAAACCTCAAAGTTAATAATTATTACTAAAATTATAATTAAGGATATCTAAGAGATACCACTACGCTAGATATAGCAGCCAAAGCTTGACTCTAAAACCACATTAAACGTTCATACAGCACCAGGAGCTGTATGAACGTTTAATGTGGTTTTAGAGTCAAGTTTTGGCTGCTATATTTAGCGTGGTGGTATCTCTTATTAGATATCTTTAATTATAATTTTATATATATAATGCTATTTATATAAGCCTAAAGCTTATAGCGATCACCGTGTAACGACTAAGATTGTAAAATCCGGCGCCATATAACAAAACCATTCGCACCGACAATACACACACACACACACATATATATATGTGCATGTATATATATATATATATATATATATATATATATATATATATATATATATATAAATGTTAAAGAGAACAACAAACATCTCATGTCATATACATTATCATTACTGGAAAAAATTCAAAGTCTTACAGCTGTTTCTGGGATATATATATATATAATATTGTTGGTTTAGTTCACTTGTGATCTAAACGAATAGGTACGCTGGGTAAGTGCTATAGCTGGTCGACTATCAGGTTCCAAGATTACAGCTAAGGCTGGATCTAGGGATTCGTATTAGGGGTCCCTTATAGCAGGGATATATTATATTAAAGGAAAAATCAAAACCAAGGCAGGACGAGTATCTCAAGTCATTTAGAATAATTTAATTAAGGTGAGGTAATTAGAAGACTTACAACCGTTTCTAGGATAACCCAAGTGGTAGGTTAGCATGTCCACGCACTGGGTATTCCGTCATCAGAGACAAGGTATGAATATTTTAGACGGAGAAAAATTCAGTTTATAAGGAATAAAATAGACTAAAGGAGTAAAGCAGAAAAATAAAAAGTAAAAGTAGTTAGAAGAATACAGGCAGGAGAATGATGTTCACAACTCATCTTTTTCCAGAGGATACGGATGTTGGTCGGTACTTCCATGAAAGTACAGGTCCTTAGTTAAAATCCCAGGTAAATCAAGGTAACAGTTTGGCAGTGTTCTGAATGATGTATTCATATTGTAAATGTTCATATAGAGCGAGAAAGTATGATGGACATGAATGGGTTTTGTGAGTGGATGTATGAGAGAGAGAGAGAGAGAGAGGCGGAGAGGAGAAAGGATTATAAAATAAGATAGTGGTAAAAGGGTAAAAAATATGAATAAATTAAAAATAAATATATTAATAAATAAAAATATAAAAATAAAAATAATAAAAGTAAAGGCAATGACATATATTATAAATGGGTTTTGTGAGAGGAGAAAGGGAACAAAACTAAAATACGATAGAGGTAACAGGATAAAAATAAAAATAAATAAAAGTAAAGGTAATGATATAGATATGTCTGTATTGTAAGGAGGTGGGGTTAGAAGTCAAACGTTAAAGTTTCAGTAAAGTGGGGGTGGAAGGCCAATATAGGTAAGGTTATAAGGACAGAATTAAAATTGAAAATTGAAATTTAAAACCTAAACTTAAAATTCCAGACTAAGAAAACTAAAATATAAAAACTATAAAAATTAAACTCTAAATGGCTTGGAGCCGAATCAAATCGTTTTAAATAGTAATAAATGTAGCTCCTACTAAATGTGTCCGGTGGGGGCACCCGACACATTTACTAGGAACCACATATTTTATTATTTAAAACAATTTCATTCGGCTCCATGGTAATTAAAATTTTACAGGCTTCTTACAGTTCGTCGGGCTCAGGTAGCCGGACAGGTGTGGAAACTGGGTTGCTATTGGTCAAGGCGGATTAGATGGTGTTATTAGAACTGGAATCGAAATTTCAGCGACAGCAAATACCTGAAAAATGAGAATTTCTTGGAACGCGGAGCTGGGCAGGAAGCTGGTGGCGTTGCGAGTGTCTGATTGGTCTTAGACGCGATTTGAACGATATCGGATTCATAGCTGGTGTGTGTGTGTGTGTGTGTGTGTGTGTGTGTGTGCATACCAACTATATTTGTGCGTTGACATGGGTGTTTGGTGTGTCTGCTCTATGTGTGTGTATCGGGGGCTGGAGAGACGCGTTCGTGTAAGGTGGTCTGTGGGTGAGAGCTGATAGCATCAGCACGTTGGTGTGTATGTGCGTGTTTGTTACGGTGTGTGTGTGTGTGTGTATACGTATGCATACGGGGGTGAGTTCTCACACATGGCAGCCCACGTCCCCGTAGCCATCTCAGACTCCCTACCCCTCTCCATTCGATAACTTAATCCCGACGAGCTAGGTTTCTTTCTGCCCACCAAACTTTAAGTTGCCTGGGGTTTAAATCAAACTGTTTTAAATTATAATAATAATAATAATAATAATAATAATAATAATAACAATAATAATAATAAGAAGAAGAAGATGATGCACCAAGGTATTGATATGCAGCCCCCAAGCACAAGTTCTGAGAATTGATTACACCAAGTTCCAAATAGACAAGAGTAGTGAATCGCCCCTTTGTGGGATGTGTGGAATTAAAAGCGAAACATTATCAAATGTTTTTAGTGAATGTAGAATACAAATGGAGGAACAATAACGTGAATAAGTTTTTTCACTGGAGGCTTTGTGTAAAGAACGGTCTTTGAAAAAGAAGAAAATGGTACGAAGGCGTCAATGAGAATAATGACTAAAAGATCTTGTGGGATTTTACCATCCGATGTGATATACTAATTGACTCGGAGACCAGATATTGTTGTAGCGGATTAAAAGAAATAAGGAAACATAGATAACAGATATTGCCATACCTGGGGATGCAGGCGTAGGTGAGAAAGAGCTGGAAAAGGTGGGAAAATACAAGCTACTAAAAGACGAGATTGCACGAATATCGGCAGTGAAGATAGTAACTGTTATCCCGTTAGTTGTAGGGGCAGTGGGAGCACAAACAACCAGGTTTGAGAAATATGTCCGACAAATTGGAATTGACGTGAGGGCAGAGCAGGCTCCCAAACATCTATACTGGGGAGAGCGAGAGTTTTTAAGATTGATACTTGTGTGTTGAGTATCTGTCACGATAGTTATCATCTAGGTACCAGAAACCCTGAGAGATATTGTGAGACCTTTCATAACAGATTGCTATCCTTTCTTACAGAATTAATGCGAGCAAGTAAGAACGAGAGGTCCGAGAAATAAAATAAAATGTTTTATATACATTTGATCATTATAAACAAATCAGTTGTGCAGATCGTTCGGTAGAAAGGTTGAACACTCATACGTCATCTTCGACCGGGGGGGGGGGTCATCATGTGTGTGTGTGTGTGTATATATACATATATATATTTACACACACACACACACATATATATGTATGCGTGTGTGTGCAGTATATATATATATACATACACAGACTTAAATATTCCTTGGAATAAAGAATGTCCAATCCATTTTCTCTTATTCTTTGTACACACACCACGTACACACACACACACACACACAAACAAACACATATACACACACACGTACAAATATAATGGCAGTTTGATTTCGCTCCACACTTCCGCCTTGCTTAAAGTTTCATGACCGCAGCATCTTCTCTCCAAACATTCGAGGATGAAGGCGAAACTCTATGTTATGTGTTTGGCAAAACTTCGAAGTTACTATCACCTGGAACAAAATAAAAGTTTAACTCTGTTTTACGCATTGAATGCTTTATTCAATTAAAATCTAGAACAATTAGTTCATCTAAACTCTTCCGGGCAGTGCCCCAGCATGGCCAAAGTTCAATGAAAGATGAAAGATGATACAACATGCAACTCCATACATCCACGGGTTATATAGAGAAGGGAGGGGAAAAGGTTTCTGTGGATGGATAGAAATATAAATAGGTAGAGAGGAGGGGGGTTAAGCAAAAGAGAGAGAAAGAGAGAGAGGGGGATACAGGGAGAGAGAGAGAGAGTTTTAGCTGTGAAAGGGGAATCGTTGTGTTCTCTCGACCTTTCTAGAAATTCAAAACAATTAACTGTCTGAGGTTGTTGTTGTTGTTATTGATGATGATGATGATGATGATATTGCTGTTGTTGTTATTGTTACTATTGTGGCTGCCGTTGCTTTGGGTCGTTTTTTTTTATGGTTGATGTTGCCTCTATTATCGTCGTTGTTGTTGCTGTTGTTGTTGACGCTGTTCTTCTTCCTGTTGCGGCTGTTGTTGATGTTGATTGTGTCATTGTTGAAGTTGTTGCTATTGTTGTTGTTGTTGTTGATGATGATGATGATGAATCCATTAGTGCTGCTGTTGTGGTTGTCGCTGTCGTCGTAAGCATTTAACAAATATTTTATGTTAATGGATCTACCGAGATGTCCCAGAAGTAATTTATCACTTAAAGTTATGTTAATGTCTTACATAACTCACTTGTGCCTCACTTGTGGGACATCTGGTGTTTGTATGTCCCCAAAGACTTATCCCTCACCACCACCACCACCACCACCACCACCACCTTCCCAGCTCTTCAAGGCCAGAAAGCAATTCCCCACCCCTTAACTAAGCCACAAGTGATCCGCTGCTGCATGCCACATTAAAGTGCTGAGGACATCAGCCAAAATGGCGTCTGGCCCATGCTGGAGCCTAAAACATCAATTCAATCAATTGCTAAAACATTTCCATATTAAAACACTCTCAAATGGCCTCTTCGTCATCTGCTTTTACTTATTTAGCTTTTACTTCAGGAAAAATGGACTGCGCCCATGCTGGAGCGTCGACTTGAAGAACTTCCGCTCGAATGGATCGACTTCAGTGATTATTTCTTTAAAGCCTGGTACTTATTCTATCGATCTCTTTTGCCGAACCGCTAATGTTGCGGGGACGTAAGTACATCATCACCAGTTGTCAAGCGGCGGTGTGTGTGTGTGTGGGGGGGACACACACACACACACACATGACAAGCCTCTTTCGGTTTCCGTCTATCAAATCTACTCTCAAGGCTTTGGTCGGCCCCAGGCTATAGTAAATTCACCTGCTTAATTAGTCACGCAGTGGGACTGAACCCGGAACCAGGCAGCTGAAAAGCAAACTTCTTACCACAGAGCCACATCAGCGCCACGTCAGCGCCACGTCAGCGCCACGTCAGCGCCACGCCAGCGCCTATTTGTCAATTTTATGATAATCCATCGTGAAATAAATTAGTTGTTGCTGTGAATTATTTCCAATTTTTTCCGGCATATTTGTTATTATTTGCTATGTTAATCTTTTGGAATCTGAGAATTTTTGTTGTTCATTTTTTTGATTTTTCTCAATTTTTCAAAATGGAAAGGGAAGAAAAGAGAAAGTTTGAAAATAAATGAGCAAATAAATAAATGAAAATCGAGAGCCTGCTTGAAGATTAGTTTAATAAAAATTATTTCATTTTCCCAAAGTAAAACATGTAAACTAAATCCTCTAATGCTCTTGTTAGGCAACTCAAAAATGTTTTTGAATTTCTGTTCAAAGAAATATCGTGAAACAATCTGCAAAGATCCACTTTCCGGTGCAGTAGTATAAACACTAACGGAGCATCGTAGAGCCTGTGCGTGGAAGATGGGTCTGAGAGAAATACCAAGCAGAAGACCTCTAGACCACACTGCAGTATTATTGAAAACTGAAGGATCATACATCTACGCCTTTATTGCTAGACATCTTGTACAAATTGAGGCACCGTTGTATGTTGAAAGTCTACTTCATTTGAAGGTTCATGCGCGGATATATGGTGCAGTCAGCGAGGCGATACATGCATTCATACATGAATACATACATTACGTATTGGCGAGTGCTCCTCAGGAAGTACTCTCTTCCTGATGACCTGTCACAACCCGAAATCAACCGAGACTAGCATATCTCAAAGAAGACCTGGAAGTGAAACGCTCAGCGCACCAAAAATTTAAAAAAAGACCATACATGGGCATGTTCCTCATACAAATGAAGAAGATAGTAATATTGACATGAGCTAAGCCTCTCTTAGAGTCGTGACCGCTACACCACAGCGCACTTCATATTTCCGCTACACCACAGCGCACTTCATATTTCCGCTACACCACAGCGCTACACCACAGCGCACTTCATATTTCCAATTTCTGTAGAAGACGTCACACATGGGATTAGCAGCTGCCAAAAAGTGTCATCAAGGTATATTACCTCCCCATGCGATACGACATTGTCGCAAAAACAATATACGATGCCATTGGGGAAAAAAGACTATCCGGGAGTAAATAGTGAGAACCCCTCTGTTATTGAAAGTGTACATAAATACCAACACAAGGAATTCTGGTGGAACATTCCAGGAAAACGTCAGTCAAGTGTTAGCATAACAAACCGGATATTGTTGTTTGGGACATCATGAAAAATTATGCAGGTTATAGAGGTCAGCTGTCTTGCTGGTGTGAATATCTCTTTGAAAAACAAAGAGAACGAAGTTAATTATGGACAACTGCTTCGAAACTTCCAACTTCGATATCTGGATCACAAATTTACATTTCTACCAATAATAATTGGGGCACTTGGTTTTCTGAGTAAACGCCCAACTGTCAGTCTGGATAAGCTTGGATTTTCAGGAAAAGAAATCAACCAACTCGCACATTACAAATACAATCTGTAAGCGGAACAGCAAAACTATGCAGGTTTAAAATGTGACATTGTTTTCGTTATCAACATTCCAATGATGAGGCCTTGTATCTTTGTTGGAAACCAGTTCCTTCGTCAGAGGAAGAATTTAAATGATTAAACACAAAAGGTACACACATACATGCATACATACATACATACATACATACGTACATACGTACATACGTACTTACATACATACATACATGCAATAATACATACATACGTACGTACATACATACATACATACATACGTACGTACGTACGTACATACATACATACATACATACATACATACATACATACATACATACATATAGAGTGGCCATTGTTTTCCACCTATAAAGCGCTTGGCAGTATAGGCGACTCGTCAGACTCGAATGGCTGAAGGTGTATAACCTCTCTAGAAACTGGGGGAAGAAATACGCAACGGTCAGTTGGTTTTGTAAACAAAAATAATTTTCCTTGCATCAGCTCCGGCCATGGTGATGTTAAAGGATGAACAATGAATTTAGGACTTTATTAATATTTACAATTGTTTCTGTACTACTCCGTTTTTACACCATTGCACGTAAGTGACTCCATGTTAAAAATTACGCAATCCATGCCGCTGTTTATATTGGAGTGGCACTTCATCAGATTAACCCAGTGTAAAAACGCACCTCTTGACGCCAGTCTGTGAAGTGCCACTCCAACGAAATCAACAATAAAGATTGCATCACTTTTCAAATGGAAACATTAACGCGCAGAACAGTGAAGCAAGGCTGCGTGATGACTCCCACACTCTTCAGCCTCTTGTTTACCACCATGGGTTTCCGCGGTGCCCTTTCAAAGTCTGATGCTGGTGTCACTATTTGCTACAGATGTGACGGCCGATTCTTTGACCTCAGACGTTTGAAGGCAAAAACCAAAGTCCTGGACGCCCTAGTGAGAGACTTTCTGTTTGCAGACGATTGAGCGCTTGCAGCATTGAATGAACCAGACCTGCAAGAACTCTCCACTTGTCTCGAAGCAGCAAAAGCCTTCGGACTGACCATTAACCTGCGAAAAACTGAAGTGATACTTCAGTCTGCACCTGGCCTGACACCTCCTGTGCCTCAGATTAAGATTGAGGGCACAAGTCTGAACAACGTGGAGAGCTTTACATACCTGGGAAGCTGCCTGTCCTCAAACTGCAGCATGGACAAAGATGTCTCCATGAGGCTTGCAAAAGCAGGAGCTTTGTTTGGCAGACTTTGGACACGTGTGTGGACCGAACGAGGCATCAGACTTTCCACCCAACTGGCAGTCTATAGGGCAGTCGTCATCATCTCTCTGCTCTACGGACGCTGTATAGGAGGCAAATGAGAGTACTTGACCAGTTCCACCTCCGCTGCTTGCGACGAATCATGGGAATTTCCTGGGAGGACCGAGTCTCCAACACTCAGGTGCTTCGCAGAGCCGAAATGCCCGGGATCAAAGCTCTCATCATGAAGTGATCCGGTAGGTCGGACATTTAGTCCGAATGGACGACACGCGTCTACCAAAGAGGATCTTCTTCTCTGAGCTGGCTTCTGGAGCAAGAAACCCTGGAAGGCCACTGAGGCGATACAAGGGCAGCCTGAATACTTCCCTTGAGTCCTGCGGCATTTCAGCCCTTGGCTGGGAATCGTTTGCCTCTGACCGCGGCGCCCGGCGTCCAACTGTCCAAAAGGGCGTTAGGCTGTTCGAGGAAAAGCGTTTCAAGAGCCTGGACCAGAAGCGACAAGCCCGAAAAGAGAGGATCCCCAACCCTACTTCTGCTGTTACGTCCGCATTTGGGTTCTGTTCACACCCCTGGTGTCCCTGACTTCATTGTTGAACCCCGACAGACTTCCATTATGTATGTATGTATGTATGTATGTATGTCATTATTGAGTTTATTTCACGATTTATTGCCAATAGAGAAGGAACCGGTTTCTAACCTTGATCCAAGACTCCTTCATTAGAATTTCAACATCAACAACAGGGTATTTTTGTTTGTATATATGTATGTACGTATGTATGTATGCATGTATGTATGTATGTCTGTATGTATGTATGTATGTATGCATGTATGTATGTATATGTGCAGGTTTGTATTTTTGTTTTATGTATATATTCTCATGCATATAGTTGCATATCTAAGCATGATAGTATATATTTAAATGGTAAACTTCTGGAAAGTTTTACAGATTTTTAGTTCCAGTGCTGGCTTGGCTCTGTAGTCTTTGAATCAGCTTTCTCCTTTCTTGGTTTGAGATGCCTACTTTCTCAAGATTTTGTGTTACGTCTTCCAGTGTTCCAATAATTACTTGTAATTTGGATAAAGTAACTATAAATTTCTCAATTGTTCAGCGAGGGTATTCTCTTTTCCACTGATCTTCAGCTTTTTTTTTACTGAAATAATTAAAAAAATAAAAGAATATATATATACATGTGTGTGTGTGTCTATTATATATATGTGTGTATGTATAAATATATATATATATATATTATCCATTGTATATATATACATATATATATATACATACATACATACATACATACACACACACATATATATACACACACACATATCTACGACGGACGTCTTTCAGTCTCCATTTACCAAATCCACTCACAAAGCTTTGGTCGGTCTGAGGCTATAGTAGAAGACACCTGCTACGCAGTGGGACTGAACCCGGAAACCATGTGGTTGGGAAGCAAGCTTCTTACCACACACAGAGAGATAGACAGACAGACAGACAGACAGAATACACGCACACATACATACATACACACACACACACACACACACACAATATATATATATATATATATATATATATATATATATATATATATATATATATATATAAGCTGTGCTCCAGCATGGTCGCTGTCAAATGACTGAAACAAGAAATTAAAGAATATACATATACATACATAGATACATACATATAGGCGCAGGAGTGGCTGTGTAGTATGTAGCTGTGTGGTATGTACGTTCCGGGTTTAGTCCCACTGTGTGGCATCTTGGGCAAGTGTCTTCTGCTATAGCCCCGGGCCGACCAATGCCTTGTGAGTGGATTTGGTAAACGGAAACTGAAAGAAGCCTGTCGTATATATGTATATATATGTATATGTATGTATGTGTATGTGTTTGTGTGTCTGTGTTTGTACCCCTAGCATTGCTTGACATCCAATGCTGGTGTGTTTACGTCACCGTTACTTAGCGGTTCGGCAAAAGAGACCGATAGAATAAGTACTGGGCTTACAAAGAATAAGTCCTGGGGTCGATTTGCTCCAGCATGGCCGCAGTCAAATGACTGAAACATGTAAAAGAGTAAAAGAGTAAAAGAGTATGTATACTCACACGCGCACACACACACGCGCGCGCGCACACTCACACACATGCATACTCATTCGCACGCGCATCTGTGTTTGTGCGTATTTCTTGAATAAAATGTAATTTGCGTTCTTTCGCATTCCTTATGATAGCAAAATCCCATAAACATTTGAAAATAATAGAAACGCGCTCCAAGCATTCTACACTCCGATTACACCCAGATTAAGTGTTTCTAGCCATCTCTTGGGTACAATCAATGTACCTTTAGAGAGTTCGGGGTATCAGAAATGTTGCAATAAATCTGTTGTGAAATGATTATAACTGCATCACCCACCCGTAATTAGTTTTAGGTTGTTAAGAAGCTGGGTACGAATAAGAGAAATTGATAATATGAACGAGAAACAGTTATTTATAAATATATATGCTTGTCTATTTATATATGTATATATGCATATGTATATAATATATATATATGTGTGTGTATAGTTGTCTTTTATAGGTTTATTGTTTTAGGAAAGCATCTCCGCTTTCGTTCATTCGTAAATCTCTTCGGAAAAGTATATTTACAAGCATGTCTGCACACACACACACACACACACACACACAAAAGTGTTTATGTGTATATATATTTTTTGAATGTGTATATATATATATATATTATATATATATATATATATACACTACTATGCACGCACGCTCATACACACATAATTACATATGCATACCCATATATATTATATATATATATATATATATATAGTTAATGTATAGATACACATACATATGCATATACTAAAAACATGTTAATGTATGCCAAGTGAGTGAATTCCACTTTAAGGCATGTGATTTAATATAAACGTACCCCATGGAGGTACTGGATTGTGTTTCTGAAACATAGGTGCAACAGTGGGGACCTACTATAACAAAATAAAGGAAAGAACAAATAACGAGACATCCTTAACCAAAGGAAAGAAATTTAAATTCTGTTAAATTATATATACGCGCTACAAGGTGTGCTATATAAACCATGGTGTTTATATAGCAAATTGAGAATTAACAAGGTTCGAACTCGTTGTCCATCTGCATAAACAATCAACTTTAAAAGTACACAAAACAAGTGCAGTCTTAACAGGATTGGAATTGCAAGCTTTATAATCTAAACAGTTCTCAAAATTCATCAGCTTTGTATCCCTAAAGAATTTATGAGAGGCGCCACAAACAAGAATTCATTTGTGTGTATGTGTGTTGTGTATATATATATATATTATATATATATATATATATATATATATATATATATATATATATATATATATATATATACACATACACTTATGTAGGGTTGAATGGGGAAGAGGGACGCGGAGAAAGAGAAAGAGATTATTGGAATTAATTGCCACTTGAGGCATGTACATTAAAATAAACACATTTAGCTGGAGCATAATTCTGTTATTGAAAACTAGGTACATTTACGAAACACAATCAGTAAGTCTTCTACCTTCGTACACCTTTACTCTAGAATATATGTTTATTTTAATGTAGATATGCCTACAGTCGTTTCCATTTCGGTCCTGTTTATTCTTAGATGTAATATTAGTGTTCATTGTCGTCTGGTATCTGCTGAAGATAAACTCCAACTGTTGGTGTGAAAAAGGAAAGGTGACAGGTCTGCGAGACGGAATGAACAAACCAAGTTGTTTTCTCAAAAATGTGCAATTGTCTGCCGCTGATAATAATCAAGGAGCGTCTAATTTGCTTCGGGCTTCACGAATACACACGCCTCAAATACACGTGCATGTGTGTGTGTATGCGCATTTCTTATATAAACTTACATGCATGCATACATACAAACATGTTTATCTCTTATACAGGCTTATGTATGTATGTATATATGCATGCATGTGTATATATGTATATATATAAAGTTAATCCAAACAAGAAAACAAAAAAGACAACAACGCAAGGAGGTGGAACAATTAAAGTATTATTAGGCGCTCAGGAAAAAAGGGAAGAAGGAGGGTATGACGTTTCGAGCGGAGCTCTTCGTCGGAAACATAGGAGAAAGAAAGATCCCGAGGTGGGAGGACAGAGGGAAAAAAATGCAAGTGGTCTCACGAGGTCATATGTATATATGTGTACTGAGACTAGGTCATATTTCTCATTGTAGAGGCTGTTTCTCATCGAGGAGAGTTATCGCCTCGAAGGGCGGTAACTACGCTAAGCCGTTTGAGACTGGCTAAAAAGGATTTTGCAACCGATTTTTCCGAGTTACGATTTTGGAAATTTTCGAGGAAAAACCTCTCCCGGATGGTGAGCATTGGACAATGCTTCTAGCTCTGGATTAAGAGATTGCACCAGTTGCTTCAAGATTTCAAGTTTGTCAGTTGGTACCTACATTTTCTTCCCTTGCTAATCTACGAGTTACCCTCTTAATCCTGCATCATGTCAATGAAGCGCACACTCGCTCTTGGTTTCTGAGTTTCAGATAAACTGCAACAGAAATATAGCATTATCCGCGCATTTTGATCTGAATGAGTGTAGATGTTGAAGGAAGCGGCGCTTGAAAGAGTTTATCTTTATATCCATATATTTTCAATATCGCTCGGATATGCTACCTTTGCACGTTATGCGACTTCTCTCAAGAGGGAGGATTCCTAAATGCACATATCGGAAAGTTTCTAATTTGTTAGTGGGGTGGTGACTGTGTGTGTGTATGTGTGCGCCGCGCTCGGAAGTGTTTGCAGAGCTCTCATTGAATCTGAAAAGTTACGTTGTCCATACAAGAATAATTAGCCTTAATGTTGTGAGAGTTGATATTCTGGTGCGTGAGTGAGAATTGCTGAGCATTAGGAAATTCCTGGTTGTGTCCAATGTCACTTCTAGGATTAAATGAAATTGTTTTCCTCTTCTTGGTTTCATTCTGCTGCGTGGGGATGGGAAATTTTATGAAACAAATAAGTTTTACACTTTTAGCTAGTGAATTATTAGAATAGAAGTTATGGCTTGCTCAGTTAAAGATATCAGTATTGAAGGATGGATAAGACACCCCCCCCACGCTCGATATAAATTATTCAATATGTTGAACCGTTAATCCGTGCATATTTTTTCTCTCGCCGTTTTTTTTTCTGTTTTCGTACTCTCTCCATTTTTCCTCTCAGTCCTTTCTGTCGAAGAGCGTCGGCTCGAAACGTCAAAAACTCTTCCCATTCTTTCCGACCGTTAAACCTGCTTTTTGTTGCCTCATTTATATTCATCTTTTGTTTTCTGTAAACTTGAACTTAGCGGTTCGGCACAAGACACCGATGGAATAAATACTAAGCTTAAAAAGAATAAGTCCTAGGGTCGATTTGTTCGTCGTATATATGTATATTTATATATGCGCGTGTGTGTGTGTGTGTGTGTGTGTGTGTGTGTGTGTGTGTGTATGTGTGTGAGTATGTTTGTGTGTCTGTGTCTCCCCAACATCGCTTGACAACCGATGCTGGTGTGTATACGTCCCCGTAACTTAGCGGTTCGGCAAAAGAAACCGATAGAATAAGTTCTAGGCTTACAAAGAATAAGTCCTGGGGTCGATTTGCTCGACTAAAGGCAGTGCTCCAGCATGGCCACAGTCAACTGAAATAAGTAAAAGAGTGTGATCTTTCGTTCAAAACACGGTATAGAGTGATTTAAGGCAGATTTTGACTGCCATTTCCAGCGGGCCTACTGGTTATAAACAGGTCACAACTTTGGAAGCGTGGCGGCACAGGTCGGTGACGGAACGTTCAGTTCATGTGATTATGTTGATATCGTGGTGGTGTGGTGTTGATGAAGATAATGATGATGGTGGTGGCGCAGGGTGTTACGCTAAGAGCAGTTGGGGTGATGGTGGTGGTAGAGGTGTGATGGTTGCGATGGTAGTTATGTTGATAATGAAGATGGAGGTGGTGGTGATGTTGGTGGTGTTGGTGGAGCCGAAGTTTGTCAACCAACCAACTTATGGATGTCTTTCTTGGCAGTCGGCCTGAATAGCACCACGCCGATTCTCTTTACAACCGTAGCTTAACTAACACCATCACCACCACTGCTATTAACCCTACCACCATCATCATCATCATCGGCAGCAGCATCCGCACCGCCCTCTAACATTTAGATGTGGGTGGACAAAGAGATAAATAATAAGGCAAAAGGTATCAGCGAATGAAATGAAATAACGACGTGTATAAATAGAATGCCGAATGGTTTGAATGTCATTGCATTGATACGCGCATGCATACCTATATTTATATGTACGTACAAATATGCCTATATACGTGTGTGTGTGTGTGGTGTGTGTGTGTGTTGTGTGTGTGTGTGTGTATAGGTGTGCATATATGTGTGTGTTGTATGTATGTATGTATGTATGTATGTATCTATCTATCTATATCTATCTATCTATCTATGTGTCCGTGTGTGTACATACAAATATGCCTATACCTATATACACTAGCCACACCGATGATAACAGTTCTATTCCTACTTTAATTTATTTAAAACAAAACTGTATCAGATTATATTACGTTTTGCCGTTTGTGTAAAAGTTTTTTCTCTTTCGAATGATACAGGCGTTAGATATCTTTTTACAATTTGAATGATCTTAATGTGCAATTAATTGAAATGATTAAAAATTGTGGGCAAAATAAGTTTAAGATTGTACCAACATTATTTTCTTTAAATTGAAAATTTATAGCACAAATGATCAACAAACAAAAATTTATTATTAGTATCTAGTTCCATAGCCATTATTTTCAATATGGACATGGAGTTCGACAAATGAGCACAAAAATCATTTGCAATGTCCTGCCATTAATAAAATTATATAATTGGGCCAAATTTGTTGGTTTTTTTTAAGCATGAACTCTTTTAGAAACATAATTCCATAAATTTTCTGTCAGATTCAAATCCGGGTTCTGTGGAGGCCACTCAAGAACCACCATATTATTGCGCTTAAAATATTGCAAAACTTTTCTAGCCTTATGAACGGGGTAATTGTTCTGCTGGAAAAATAAATCCCGGTGGCATCTGATTACTTAAATATGGCAGCACATTTTCACTTACTAATTGCAGATAACCTACACTGTTCAGTCTGCCATCATCCTTAACAATTGGACCAACACCTAAGCTGCTGAACATAGCTCACACCGTTACCCCACCGCCTGCCGATTTCTTGACACACTTAGGATGGAATTCTTCAGTTGGATGGTGTCTTTGCATCTTTGGTTCAATCTTTCCGTTTGATCCTAAGATGCAGAAGCGAGATTCATTGCTCCAAAGAAATTTTTGACCAGTCTTCAAACGTCCATTCAATATGGCTTTTAGCAAACTTGATTCGCTTCCGCCGGTTCGTCTCAGAAATCATCGACTTCTTTCGAGCGATCAGGCCGAACAGTCCAAATTCTTTTAGGCAGTTTCTGACAGTTTGTGGGGTAAAGCTGATGTCAGTTTCATCAGATAATTGCTTGCAAATGTCCACTGCTGTTAACATTCGGTTACCTTCAGAGAGCCTATGAACTCGCCGATCCAGCTATACTGTTGTTCTTCTCGGAGCGCCGATCTTTGTATTGGCCAATGGCTTGGTAAAGCTTCCATGCTTGAACACAAGCCGTTTTGCTGCATCTTAATTGCTTGCTAATGTTCATGAAGGACACATTTTGCTGATGAAGCCACACGATCTTTGATCTAGTAACCGGACTGGTATTACGACGCTTTTCCATAGCGAATTAATATGTAACAATGTTCGATTGTTAAAAAAACAGAGCAGTACGACTACCCATTTGGTTTATTAATTTGTATAATCATGGTACGGTCTTAAATTTATTTTGCTGACAGTTTTTAATCATTTTAATTAATTGCGCGTTAGAATTATTCAAACTGTAGAAAGATATATAACCCCTGTATCATTTGAAAGAGAAAAAACTTCTACACAAACGGCAAAACGTAATATAATATGATACAGTTTTGTTTAAAATAAATTAATGAAGGAATAGAACTGTTATCATCGGTCTTAAACTTATTTTGGCCAGTGTATGAATGCATGCATGTATGTATGTATTTATGTATGTATATTTGTGTGTGTGTGTGTGTGTGTACATATATGCACGTATATATAATGAATGCAATGAGTACAAAAAGAACGAAGACAACACGAGAGAAAAGTTTTAAAAATGCATTAATTTAACACTTAGAAAGGAGAGTTTTGACGTTTCGGACAGAAGGAAAAATGGCCGAGGGACACACACAACGTTATATATATATATATATGTGTGTGTGTGTATACTAGATGCATTCCTAAAGCTTTGATACTTTCTTTTAGGAAACGCAGATATAACCATCCTAGATTATTGCAATTTTAGTCTATCATCAATACACATCTAATAAGCTGACCTGGCAACGTTTTTAAAATTCCAGAATGAAGGGGACACAGCTGTACGAGCACAGCCTCCTGACTAGTTTGCAGAATGCAGTCAGGACACGGAAACAATTTGGAAGCTCGCCATGCAATAAAGTTTTGTGTTAAACTGAGCCAAAACGCCACATAAACATATTGAAAGCTGCAGACCGTTTGTAGATTAACTTGTATGAGTGGAGCACCTGTTTTTCGTAAGAGACAAGAGGTTGAAGAACGACAGGGAAGAGGCGAGAGACGATGAGGGAGGGAGAGGGGGACGTCCAGATGATTAGAACTGGTTGAGAAAATAGGCAATGTTCTGGATGAAGACCGTCGTGTGTCAATAAAAACAATAAGCGGGGAGTCTGGAGAGTTGGTGCATCAAATGTACACAGAATTTGTTCATGAAGATCTGAATATGCGCAAAATTTACGCAAAGTTTGTTCACAGGTTGTTGCTCATTGACAAACAAAAGGAAAGACGCGTTGGTGATAGAAGGGTGGTGGTTGACCTTATTGCCGCTAGTACAAGAATACTTGTGTTGCTCTGGTGACCTGTGGCGAAAGTTGGACCTACAGTTATGATCTGGAGACCAAGAGACAGAGTACCTAATGGATCCCTCAAACCCAAGAAGGCCAGGCAAAGCTTATGATCCCCCTTTTCAACAGCAAGTGTATCATCCATATCCACTGGTTTCCTTCGTACCAGGCGGTCAACAAAGAGAATTTTGTGGAGGCTCTGAGGATAGCGTTCAAGAAGAGTTTTCGTCACAAAAGGCCAGAGCTCTTCCACTGGCGTTTGTGGAACATGCACCAAAACAATGCATCAAGACAATGCACAAGTCCACAGTTCCATCTTGGTAACCAGCGACTTGACAGCGATGGGCATCAAAGCTATCCCTCATCCTCCCTACAGTCCAGACCTTGTTGCCGGTGACTTTTGGTTGTTCTCCAAGCTGAAGGAGCAGGGCTTAGTAAATTAATTTGGTATCTAAAAGACCACAATAAACAATTTAATTTAGATTGCTTGATTCTCTCAATTTCGATACCTTATGATAAAGGCAAGTCTTCTCTGTAATTCTGAATATTTTTTATTCTTTTTTCTAAAAATCCCCTTGTAAACACCGTTATAGAGCGTGCATACTGATGTTAACATTGGCAGAAACATACCTTTAGTTCATATAAGTAATATCTATCATTATATTTAATTTAAACATTAATTTTCTTCTTACATTTCCCATTCACTAGATATATCTTTTTCCAAGATTTTAGGGTTTTATTTAATATACATATCGTTATATACTTCTCATTTATTTGGGGTTTTTTTCTTTCCTTTACCCCTCCTCTTTCTATAGGCTACATTTGACGTTATATCCTCTAGAGTTTTTTTTAAAAAACTAACTTAATAGCGTTCAGTTAATCACTACACATATCCATCATATTCTATTAAAATGTCTTATTGACGAGTTTCGTTTTTTCACTTCCCTGAAGAGAAGATTACATTGTTCTACACGATTTTATTCCTTTGGAATAATACTAGCGATATCTTCGAAACATGTGTCGGAAGTAAAAGAATTTGAATAACACCTGCGTTTAACTCCATATATATATATATTATATATATATATATATATATATAATATATATATATATATATATATGTAAAAAATACAAACTGGGACAAGAACGCAAAACATTTAGAAGACGATACAAAAAAACACGGACGGGACATTCGAAGCCTTCAATCTTCAGTCAAGAACCAGATCATCCTCGCAATTTCGGCTGATTAATCTTGACATATATATATATATATATATATATATATATATAATAATAATATAATAATAATAATAATAATAATAATAATAATAATAATAATATTAGGGATTATATCCAAATTTACCGGGAAAAATTAGATTTAGGATTAATTCAAATTTCACAGTATGAATATAAATTAAATTAACAATCAGTAGTTATATAGTATACAATATAATACAATAAAACTTATTAAGATAATTTAAAATCATAAATAGAAAAGGTTTACTTAGCTTTCAAAATCGTGTCATTAACTAATATTTTAAAACGGAAAACGTTTTGGTTAATTAATAAAAAAAAAGTTAAAAATATAAGAATTAAAAAATTTAAATTGTAAATTTTATATTAATTATATTTATATTTTTTGTTATTTATGTATTGGTTTATGTCTATCACTGCTTGGGTTGCCTCATAGTGGTTTTATCTCTAATATAATTTATATATATATATATATATATATATATATATATATATATATATATATCTTTATGGATCATCTTTTGCCCAATGAAGGTGATATGAACAAGAGCAAGCTTATTAAGCATCAGCGCCACCTGGAAGGGTACACGTGACAAACGTTGGTGGTCTGAAAAAACATATT
>NW_021833865.1:40000-53763 GCF_006345805.1 Octopus sinensis | reverse complement strand
CACAACTCTGAAAAGGATTTTTTTCTAAGAAATAGATGAATTACTGCAAACCTTCAAATTGTATTTGTTACAGAAAATTTACGAAAGAATAAGCACCATGTTTAAATCTTCCAACTTTTGAAACTATAAGGAATTAGCGAGCTTTATGAAAATGAAAGCCGAACATGATGAAAGGTGAGAATGAGCAAAGGTCTTTTTGATTTCGCAACAGAACGAAGATTTAACCAATTGACCGGTAAATTGAATTACGCCCACGGTCATATGGCATGGTGGTAAAGAACGCGGGCTACAAACCCCAAGATTCCGAGTTCGATTCCAAACAGGTTTGTAGCCCGCGCTCTTAACCACTACGCCATATGCCCGTGGGCAATTATGAATAGCCCCTTGTGGGTAGTAAAGAAATAGGTAAATTGAATTACACATGGTAGCCAAAGAAGGTACATAACGAGTGAACGAACGAGGCTACTGTGTAGTCATTCGACCTACAAGAAATACCAGCGAAATCTATCTCAAACCACACTCCATCTTTTCTTGTATTATTTCTAAAAAAGACGCATATAAGATATATATTCCTAGATAGCCATCAAAAACCAGGATGGTCACGAATGTAAAAGCTTTGGTCGTGGGTCTGCTCAATCAGGGCCGACAAGGAATTTGGTGAAGATTAGAGTTGGTAATAAGCAGTATTTAGGCGAGTTTATGAGAGGTGGGTAAGTTTGATTGTCATCAGGAGTTGAATCTAACATTTCGGACCAAATGCTTCGTCTAAAACTAAGGGAAAGGGTGACAATGTGTTATTTCTTTGACTGTAGGTATTTAAAAATATAAATATTTACATTTAGAATACAAATATAGAAGCGTCTAGACACGAGTACGGCTATAAATAGCGGTGGTGTGATTCCCTTCATGGGACTGTCACTTTAAGCGGACAGTATACAACTGCTCTATCGGTGAAAGAAAGGCGGCGAGCTGGCAGAAACGTTAGCACGCCGGGCGAAATGCGTAGCCGTATTTCGTCTGCCGTTACGTTCTGAGTTCAAATTCCGTCAAGGTCGACTTTGCCTTTCATCCTTTCGGGGTCGATAAATTAAGAACCATTTACGCACTGGGGTCGATGTAATCGACTTAATCCGTTTGTCTGTCCTAGTTTGTCCCCTCTGTGTTTAACCCCTTGTGGGTTGTAACGAAATAGGTATTTCGTCTGTCTCTATGTTCTGAGTTCAAATTCTGCCGAGGTCGACTTTGCCTTTCGTCCAATCGAAGTCAATAAATTAAGTACCAGTTGCGTACTGGGGTCGATCTAATCGAGTGGCCCCCACCCCCAAAATTTCGGGTCTTGTGTCTACAGTAGAAAAGAATATATCGGTGAAAGAGCTGAGTTTAAATTCCGCCGATGTCGACTTTGCCTTTCACGCTTTCGGGATCGATGAAATAAGTCCCAGTTACGCACTGGGGTCCATTTAATTGCCTTAGCCTCTCCCCCAAAACTGCTGGTATTAAACCAAAATTTGAGGCCAAAATATGGCTGACAGAGCATGTTTGGTTTGCGTCTCATGAGTAACCTTGAGTCTTTTCTTCATCCAAAAGAATTTTAACTCAAAATATTACAAGCAATTATTTATAGCCGTCTTTGCTTCGAGAAACATCGTTAAATGATTTATTTATAAATATTTACCTTAAGAAACACATTTTTGTAATTCCTTTCACCTCAGCATAATCTAAGCAGCTATTTAAAACATGAATATGTTTAAAAACGTATCTTTTCGGGCAATTTCCCGGCTCAGAATACAGTCATAAGTTCTTTAAAACACATCAAAGCACTCATTAACAAAGATCAGATTCCATTTTGTGTAAAATTTGGAATGCTACGAACAGATCCATTAGGGCTGAGAGGTGATGGGTAGGAGGTTTTTCTCTGTTAGAAGAGATCCACTTGGCAAAAAACCAAAGGCTCTATTGCAGTTTAGGAAACGAAAAAGCGTGCAGGCCGTATTTAGTACAAAGACATCTTCTTCACTCTTGATGGCTGTTCTGCAAGTTTTGAAACCTTGGGTAATTTCTCCCAGTTGTAGTTGTTTCTCATTTCTAGATTAACTTTGATCGTGCAAAACTATGATCAAAGATGTTCCAGTCGTGACCATTCCTTCGTATTTATCTAGATATACATTAACCTATGTACCTTTCCTTTTTAAGACTGTAAGCTGCTATTTCTAGTATTTCGAGTAATGGTGCAATAGTTCCCCGTTTGCTCATAAGAGGTTTCCAGTTAGCGATATTAGGATACTCCAAGGCGGTGAGCTGGCAGAACCGTTAGCACGCCGGGTGAAATGCTTTGCAGTATTTCGTCTGTCGCTACGTTCTGAGTTCAAATTCCACCGAGGTCGACTTTGCTTTCATCCTTTCGGGGTCGATTAAATAAGTACCAGTTACGCACTGGGGTCGATATAATCGACTTAATCCGTTTGTCTGTCTTTGTTTGTCCTCTCTGTGTTTAGCCCCTTGTGGGTAGTAAAGAAATAGGTATTAGGAAACTCCTTCGAGATTTTGTAGGCAATATTCTGCACTTTGAACCAAACGAAAACATTGAACCAGGCTGGACTCGTATGTAAATGCTATGGGAAGACAGTCAGTCGTCACAGGCACAGACATGGCCGTGTGGTTATGAAGCTCGCCTTACCAAGAGGCTTCGGGTTCAACCCCACTGTGCAACGCTTTGATGAGTATCTTCTGCTATAGATCCGGGTCGACTAATATCGTATGAGAGAGTTTGGTAGATGGAAACTGTACGGAAGCCCGTCGTATATATATATATATATATGTGTGTGTGTGTGTGTGTGTGTGTGTGTGTGTGTGGTGTCTGCTTTTGTGTCTGTGCTTGCCACATCCCCACCGTTTGGCAACTGGTGCTGGTTTGTTGCCTCCCCGTAGCTTAACGGTTCGGCAGAAGAGTCCTACAAGTAAAACAAATGTACTTGCGCTTATTTGTTCGACTAAAACCTTCAAGGCTGTACCCAGCATGGCTGAAATCCAATGACCGAAGCAAGCAAAAAAAAAAAAAAGATAAAGCCAAAACGTTAAATTGGGTATAAATTGGGTATGAAAGGGCCGTCAGTTATCTGCTGTACATAGTTAGCAACTCAAGTTGTACACTAAACATGGAGATCTATTAGAGTAATTACACATATTTGATAATGCACCAAAGTAAGGCGGTGCTCCAGCATGGCGACAGTCAAATGAATGAAACAAGTAAAAGAAGAAGATAGAAAAGATATAGAAACTGAAAAAATAAACAGACATACCTGTGTTCTTCAGAAGCTCGTGTTGCAACCACATTGTTCCTTGTTTCGTCTCTCTGTGTGGTATCTTGCGTGTGTTCTGCTATATCCCTGGGGTAACCAAGGCCTTGTGAGTGAATTCCGTAGACGGAAACTAGGAATGTATGTCTGTATGTGTATATGTGTGTATAAGTGTGCGTGCATATGTGTGTGCATGTGTGTGCCTGTGTGTGTATATGTGTGCATGTGTATGTGTGCATGTATGTGCAAGTGTGTATGTGTGTGTATGTGTGTATGTGTATGTGTGCATGTGCGTGTGCGCGTGAGTGTGCGTGCGTATGTGAGCGTGTGTGTGCATGTGTGTGTTGTGTGTCTATGTGTGTGCGTGTCTGTGTGTGTGCTTGTGTGTATATGTGTGTATATATGTGCATATGCGTGTATGTGTGTATGTGTGTATGTGCATGTGTGCGTGCGTGTGTATGCGTATGTGTGTGTATATGTGTCCATGCGTGTGTGTGTGTGCGTGCCTGGTGTGTGTGTTTATGTGTGTGCTTGTGTGTGTGTATGTTGTGTCATCGTCACTGCCCACACCGCCTGGCAAACAGTGTTGGTTTAGTTACGTCTCCGTAACTTAGAGCTCCGGTAAAGGAGACCGATAGAATAAGTAACAAACTTAAACGAAAAAAACCGTAAGCACTACGATCAATAGACACGACTAAAACCCTTCAAAACGGGGCTCCAGCATGACCGCGGTCAAGTGACTGAAACAGGTAAAACGAGATAAATTTCGTTGAAAATTCTTTGAAAAACATAACGTTAAAGAAGGCGTGGAGGCGTAATGGCCCAGTGGTTAGGGCAGCGGACTCGCGGTCGGAGGATCGCTGTTTCGATTCCCAGACCGGGCCTTGTGAGTGTTTATTGAGCGAAAACAACTAAAGGCTCCACGAGTCTCCGGCAGTGGGGGGTGGTGACCCCTGCTGTACTCTTTCGCCCCAATTTTCTCTCACACTTTCTTCCTGCTTCTCGGGTAACGCTGCGATGGATTGGCGTCCCGTCCAGCTGGGAGGAACGCATACGCCACAGAAACCGGGAAACCGGACCCATGAGCCTGGCTAGGCTTGAAAAGTGCGCATAAATAAAATAACAGAAGGCAGGAATAGATGTGGATGCGATCAACATAAGATAACATTAAACGGAGAAGGCGTGAATGAAGAATAAGACTCAACGTTGAGGTGTCTGGTGTTAAAGCAGAGCAGACAGTTAAGATCGAAGGATTCTTTATTGTGTAACACAAGACCCAAGATTTCCCACGGGAAATTTTATGAAGCCAGAATACAAAAGTAACTGCAAGAACGTACGGAGGTTATGAAGAAACAATCAATCACTTTTACCCACGTATATATATAAGTATACACATATTGTGTGTGTGTGTGTGTGTGTGTGTGTGTTTTTGTGTGTGTGTGTGTTTAAGTGTAGGCTGTCATTGTGTATGTATACAAGCATAACATTTATAGAATGTATTTCTAACAAAATTTACATGTGCATTCGTAAAGTATGCATACATACATACATATATATATATATGTATATATATATATCTATACAAACACACACACATATATATAGGCGCAGGAGTGGCTGTGTGGTTAATTATTTGCTTACCAACCACATGTTCCTGGTTCATTCCCACTGCATGGCACCTTGGGCAGGTGTTTCAACTATAGCCTCGGGCCGACCAAGGCCTTGTAAGTGGATTTGGTAGACGGAAACTGAAAGACCGTCGTATATATGTGTGTGTGTGTTTGTATAAATAGATATATATTTATATATATATATGTATATATATATATATATATATATATGTATGCAAATATATATATGTGTGTGTGTATGCATATATATATATGTGTATATATATGTGTGTGCGTGCATATATATATTTATATGTATTTATATATATGCATACATACGTAGGTATGTATGTATTCATACATACATATGTATAGATAGATAGATAGATAGATAGATAGATAGATAGATAGATATATAGACAGATAGATAGACAGACAGATAGATAGATAGATAGATAGATAGATAGATAGATAGATAGATAGATGATAGATAGATAGATAGATAGATAGATAGATAGATAGATAGATAGTAAAACGAGTGAGATAAGACTGGGGATGTTTCCAGTAGTAGTGATACAAGACATGAGAGAACAAATCGGCGTTCTTCAATAGTGTTTTTTAGTCAGACCAATACCGCTAAAGATCTTTCACTCACAATTTCTTCTATCAAAAATAATGTTACAAATCTGTAAATCTTTTGGAACACTCTAGAACCTTTTTTTTTCTTCTATAGAACTGAGATTACGCAATAAAGTAGATTCCAATCTAGATTCCTTCCAAATAGTTTAGCAAAATTTTAGTGAAATTTTGAGCCCTATTTTTATGTTTGTGAAGTTACTTTACCGAGTCATATTGATTCTTAGAGCCTGTTCTCTGGTTTCCATGCCGTATAAATTCCCTGACTGGACGGGACACCGGTCCGTCACAAGGTTGTTCATTTTTGCTAGCTGAGTGGACCGAAGCAACGTGGAAGGAAGTGTTTGGTCAAGAACACAATGCATCACCCAGTCCGGGAATCGAAACCACAATCTTATAATCACGAACTCAACACCCTAACCACTGAGCCACATGCTCCCACAGCCCTTCTTTAGGATCAGATCCGTTCGATGCTATCTTCAATAGCAAGGCCTGCAAGATCTCCTGTCTAATGTCTTGCAACCAGGCTTTCTGGTGTTTTGCTGATACTGTCTCCATTAACTTTTCAGAACCCTCCCACCAACAAATATTCAACCTAGATAATTCTGTAAACACTCTTACATACATATATTCCTGCTGTTTCCGCCCACTATGTTCTACTTTGTACGCATAAACCAAAAACCCCTCTTGAGTTTTATGTGTCTACTCCAACCTCACATATAAACAAGCGCCAAGAACTAAAATGTTTCCATTTATTCCAGTCAAACAATGTCACTAACTCCGACGTTGTTTTTCAATTACTTTAAACAGTATACTCCAAAGATAGTTCTTGAACTCACCAAATTCCAAAACGAGTCTCTTCCCACTATATTTTCTTATCAATGTTTTGTAATAGAAGGCAATATCTCTGATCCTGAAAAATATCGATCTTTTAGAGATATGTAAAAGTAACCCCATTTAGCATCTTCGGTCTTGTTCCCTTTTCATTGATCACTGGCATCTGTTCCTCGAATTCAGATTTCCCAGGGAGTTCATTTGCGTCAGTCACCAATTTTCTTTGGAGGGTGGAGATATACTTCGGTATTGTAGGCCACAGGTCACAATTTCCTCCTACCCCTGGGAAGAGACTTCCTATTAAACCAGTGGTTTTCAACCAATGTTTGCCTGTGACCCCTTTGGTTCCTATTTAAATCTGCTGGACCTTCATTGTCGTTCAGTGTTTCAAAAGACCTGTTATATTTTTATATCTAAATATTAAGAATTGTATAAAAACTTGTCAAAATATCTTGCATATTGTAAATGTATAACCAGGTAATTGAACATAAACTTTAAGAAAATCTTACTTAGGCCCCTAAGGGTCATATGAACCCTAGTTGTGAACCACTGCATTACGCTAATGTAACTTCAGCAAAAACTCCCATTCGTGCAACCTATAATATGAGCGTATTATTCTCAACACAAAGCGTTTGGCTGCGATGTCTTTTCTATATTTTCTTGTCTTGTACCTGCTTACACAATCTCTAGTATTTTCTATCACAGGTGTCTTTACTAAAACTAAACGATGTGAATTATATTTTTTGCTTAATCTCAACCGCCATTTATCATTTATAAAATACTTCCAAAATTCCCGCTTGACAAGCTTGTTAATCCGTTAATTATAGGTTTTCCATGCCGGAAATTACGTACTTTTAGCATTCAGTACTAAATTTTCTGTCTAAAACTTATAGGTCGATTGTCCAGATAACAAAAGTACAATCTATATAGCCAACTACCCCAAAATGTGACATTGTACAATACCTTTTCTAATAACCTAATTGATTAACTGGATACCATTCGGGACTCTCAATGCTATTTGCCCAATACGTGGTAACTTGTAAGAATTTTTTTCCGATGAGGTTCAAACAGGAATTGTTAGTCTTGCTTTAAGACGTTTTTATACCTCCTTTGTGTATTCTCCTAGATTTCAATATGAGACCAGCGTAGTTCCATTCGCTCTAATCATTTTCGCAAGTCACCCATTTCTTAAAATATTTTTTCAAAACTCCCCTAGTAGAGAGAGAGAGAGCACATCTCTCTCCACCTTTGCTTTTCTTTCCAAGTGGAATTTCATAAAGTCAATGAGAAATTCATTGAGAAATAAGATCATCGTCAGTCAATCAGTCTTGTCTTTCATATAGACAGCATCTTTTGGCATAGCTACAAAGGGAAACTCGTTGCCCAGCCCTATTACAGGACGGCACCAACTGTAAACAACATGAAATACGAACCAAGCGAGTTAAATACGTAAACAACGAGAGAAAAGAAACTGAAAACAGGACAAGTAACACAAAGAACGAACCTTCATCAGTTGTCGGCTGTCTATCTACTCTTCATTTCAAGCATTGAACGACAATATGAGTCTTCGAAGACAGTTGCTCCCATTAATACCAACATAAAATTTGGGATTTATGGGGAGTCAAAGTTGGGAACGAAAACAGGACATACAAGGAAACCGAACAAAAACAGAAATGGAGGGTCGTTAGACCAGAACGAGGCGGGGGAAATAGTGAACGCTGGAAGAAATATTTTCTTTGAAATGAGAAAAGACAGAAGAGATAGCTAGAAGAAGTCTAATTCTTAGGACGTCATATAGGAAAAGAAAGATGGTCACGTGAGAAAAAGAAAGATGGACGATGGTCACGTTTGAGCAACGAGAGAGAGAGAGAAAAGGAGAAAAAGGGAGAGAGAGACAGATAGAAAACGGTGAAGGAGAGAAAAAGTGAATTAGAGAAGGTATATATATATATGTGCAGATATGTATATATATGTGTATATATATATATATATATATATATATATGCATACATGTATATATATATATAAATACATATTTATATATATATATATATATATATATTATATATATATATATATATATATATATATATATATATATATACATATTTATATATATATAAAGGGGTAAAGCCCCCTTCGGTCATGAATGACCATGGGATTGCACCTAGAAAGTTACCCTCCTAGACACAAGTCCGGGCAAGGTTGTTTATGGAAGACCAGCAGTCGCCCATGCATACCGGCCTCCTCTCTCCACGCCACCAGTGTTATACAAGGGAAAGACAAAGGTCGATACAGCTTGGCACCAGTGACGTCGCAACTCAATTCTACAGCTGAGTGAACTGGAGCAACGTGAAATAAAGTGTCTTGCTCAAGAACACAACACGCAGCCCGGTCCGGGATTCGAGCTCACAACCTCACGATCGTAAGCTCGACGCTCTAACCTCTGAGCCATGCGCCTTCATATATATATATTATATATATATATATATTATATATATATACATACATATATATATATATATATATATATATATATATACGTATACGTATGTATATATATATATATATATATATATATATATATAAACACACACATATCTATGTATGCATATGTATGTGTGTGTGTGCGTGTGTTTGTGAGAGTGTGTGTGTGTGTGTATGTGTGTGTGTGTGTGTGTTTACGTATGCACATATATTTATAGATATGACTAAAGTTTGTCAAATGGGTAATTCATAAACTGAAGACAGGCGTAATACGCGCGGAGAGATGAATGAATAATAAAAAAAAGGTTGAGTGTAGAAAGGCATTTACGCATGCAGTAGTGCAGCTGAAGTACGTGCCTCCCGCGGCGGACCGCCCCCTCTAGCTACACGAGTGTGTGCGTGTGCAAAAAACCTCCTAAGTCTTAACTGCTGGAGATCATAATACCAGGAGGTTAACGTAGCTGAGCAGGTTTGAAGGTAGAAACCACACAAAAAGCAGCACCTGGCATTCTTCGTTAAGAGTGGCGTTTGGGAGTTTAGAACTCCACCCTTTAGAATATCTTGAAACAGAAATTTAGACGAAGGCAAACAGATGGAAACAGATATTTTCAGTCTTACGTTTCGTACGAACAATTCAGTAAAGGATTCAGTACAAATAAGTTGCTAATGTTAGGTTTTCGTATTGAGAGCGACCGCTATGGCGCAGGTGTGACTGTGTAGGCGCAGGCGTGGCTATGTAGGTGCAGGCGTGGCTGTGTAGTAAGAAGCTTGCTTCCCAACCTCATGGTTCCGGGTTCAGTCCCACTGGGTGGTACTTTGGGCAAGTATCTTCCATTATAGCCTCGGGCCGTCCAAAGCCGTGTGAGTGGATATGGTGGACGGAAACTGGAAGAAGCCCTCATTAAGGGATAGCAGAATCCTATGAAATCACTGGTTAGTTACCTATACAATGAATTTTGAACATTATAATTAATATTCAACTGTAAGGTAATTATATAACCGGTGGTTTATATATATTTATTTATCTAAATAAGATAATAGAGAGATAATTAATAAATTATTATTTATTAATTAAAAAATTGACAAACATTTCTTATAGCTGTAAGAGATGTTTATCAATTTTTTAATTAATAAATAATATTTTATTAATTATCTCTTTATTTTCTTATCTTATCATATGTGTATGTGTGTGTGTGTGTGCGCGCGCGTGTGTGTGTGTGTGTCTATGTATTCGTGCATCAGTGTTTGTCCCCCGTCATCACTAGGCTTACAAAGAATAAGTTTTGGGGTTGCTTTGTTCGACTAAAGGCGGTGCTCCAGCATGGTGGCAGTCAAATGACTGAAACAAATAAGAGAGTAAAAGATTATTCATATACTGGGTGTCCCAGAATTAACTATTTCAATGAAATCGGTCAAATTAAAAAAAAAAAAATTCTATGTCTTTTTTTTTAACTTCATTATGATTTATAGATTTATACATTTTACGTCAAAACTTTATAGAAAATTTTCATGGGTATGTGGTAAGTAGCTTGCTTACCAACCACATGGTTCCGGGTTCAGTCACACTGCGTGTCACCTTGAGCAAGTGTCTTCACTATAGCCTCTGGCCGACCAAAGCCTTGTGAGTGGATTTGGTAGACGGAAACTGAAAGAAGCTCGTCGTATATATGTATATGTGTGTGTGCGAGTCCCCCCCCCCCAACATCGCTTGACAACCTATGTTGTCGTGTTTACGTCCCCGTAACTTAGCGGTTCGGCAAAAAGAAACCGATAGAATAAGTACTAGGCTTACAACGAATAAATCCTGGGGTCGATTTGTTCGAGTAAAGGCGGTGCTCCAGCATAGCCGCAGTCAAATGACTGAAACAAGCAAAAGAGTAAAAGAGTATGTGCTTCTTCTGTATCCCTGCAAATTTTAATTCTATCCTCAGCGAAACATATTTTGAAGCATTTCAGAAATTACCTCCTGCACTGCTAACACAGTGCGTTCTTCCAGCTCAGCTAAACTCCTTTGGATGGAGGTAGAGAAAATGACTGAAGCCAAATTGAAAACAAGATGAACGGGTTCGAACAGGAATGAAAATAAAATTATTAAAAAACTTATAACATTAAAAAATCTTTTAAAAAAATTAGGTGCAGGCGTGGCTGTGTGGTAAAAAGCTTGCGTACCAACCACATAGTTCCGGGTTCGATCCCACTGCGTGGCACTTTGGGCAAGTGTCTTCCACTATAGAATAGGGTCGACCAAAGCCTCGTGAGTGGATTTGGTAGACGGAAACTAAAAGAAGCCCGTCGTATATATGTATTTATGAAATTGGGCGTGTGGTTTTTGTGTCTGTGTTTGTCTCCCCCCCCCCCACTATCACTTGACAACCGACGTTGGTGCGTTTACGTCCCCGTAACTTAGTGGTTCGGCAAAAGAGAGGGATATAATAAGTACTAAGCTTACAAAGAATAAGGTCTGGGGGCGATTTTTCGACCAAAACCCTCTAAGGCAGTACTCCAGCATGGCCGCAGTCTAATGGCTGAAACAAATAATATATAGTCTTTTACTCTTTTACTTGTCTCAGACATTTGACTGCGGCCATGCCGGAGCACCGCCTTTACTCAAGCAAATCGTCCCCAGGACTTATTCTTTGTAAGCTTAGTACTTATTTTATCGGTCTCTCTTGCCCAACCGCTAAGTTACGGGGATGTAAACGCATCAGCATCGGTTGTCAAGCGATGTTGGGGGGGGGGCAAACACAGAAACAAAACCATACACACACATACATATATATATACATATATACGACGGGCTTCTTTCAGTTTCCGTCTGCCAAATCCATTCACAAGGCTCTGGTCGGCCCGAGCCTAGAGTAGAAGACACATGCCCAAGGTGCCACGCAGTGGGACTAACCTGTAACCATGAAGTTGGTAAGCAAGCTACTTACCACACAGTCACTTCTGAGGCTATATATATATATACTTTGGTATTATCAAAGCTGCAAAAACATTACAAAAATATCACAATAAGCTGCTACTCAGAGTGTCACGTTTCCGACTGACGAACGGGAACGTGAAACTCTGAGTAGCAGTTTTTTGCGATATTCTTGTGATGGTTTTGCAGCTTTAATACTAATAAAGCATATTACTCTACCTCCGGTATTCGAGTACTTTCTCTTCCCACCTTGTTTCACATTTATGTGCTTACCTGGGTGTATATATATATATAATTTCAATAATAATAAAAGGGTAAAATTAATTAATTAACTAATATTAATAATTTTACCAAGTAGTTCGGTACGTTAAAATAACCTTTTATATATTCTATAATTAAAATAACCTTTTATATATTCTATAATTTATAAACATAATTATAATCAGGGGCCAGATAATTGCTTCGCCACGCACCGAATTTAGAAATAGGAGTTAAATGCCTTTTCTACTACCATAAAGATCTCCCACACAGTAACATACTTTTTTTCACGTTGGCAAAAAGAAAAATAACGAATGAATGTGTGTATTTGTAGGCCTGTGTTTGTCCCCCACCATCGCTTGACAACTGATGTTGACGAGTTTACGTCCCCATAAACACATCAACATCTCAAAAGTGAGTGATAGAATAAGTACTAGGCTTACAAAGAATAAGTCCTGGGGTCGATTTGTTCGACTAAATGACCTTGGGGCTGAAACATATAAAAGACTATGGTCGGTCTGAGGCCATAATAGAAGACACTTGCCCAAGGTGTCACGCTGTAGGACTGAACCCAGAACCATGTGGTTTGAGAAGCAAGTTTCTTAACCACACAGCCACTTCTGCTCTTATTCGTATGTATACATTATCTAATGCAGGGTTCCCTAAGCATTCTCTTTCTATGGACCCCTTTGGCTACTATTTTATTCTGATGGACCCCATATCCATTCTATGTTGGTACATAATTATCGCGGCTTTTTTTCAACAAATTTTATTTAACGAAAACAATAACAACACGTAACAAAAGCATCTTTAAATGATTATTCCGCAGCATAGGCGCAGGAGTGGCTGTGTGGTAAGTAGCTTGTCTACCAACCACATGGTTCTGGGTTCAGTCCCACTGCGTGGCATCTTGGGCAAGTGTCTTCTGCTATAGCCCCGGGCCGACCAATGCCTTGTGAGTGGATTTGGTAGACGGAAACTGAAAGAAGCCTGTCGTATATATGTATGTATGTATGTATGTGTGTGTATGTGTTTGTGTGTCTGTGTTTGCCCCCCCCCCCTAGCATCGCTTGACAACCGATGCTGGTGTGTTTACGTCCCCGTAACTTAGCGGTTCGGCAAAAAGAGACCGATATAATAAGTACTGGGCTTACAAAGAATAAGTCCCGGGGTCGATTTGCTCGACTAAAGGCGGTGCTCCAGCATGGCCGCAGTCAAATGACTGAAACAAGTAAAAGAGTAAAAGAGTAAAGAGAGCATATTCACTATCTTCTGCTTCCCATTTGCTTGGCAGACGATCAGACCGTCATTTAAAGATGTTTTCGTTAAATATTATTATTGCTTTTGTTGAATAAAATTTGTTGAAAAAAAAAAAGCCGCAATAATTATGCATAAACCCAAAAGTTTTGCAGAAACGTCTTTCAAAATTCCTCTTTTGTTTTCCACACATTAATTTATATAGATTGAATTATATAAATATTAGAACAAAAAAGCAAGCGGTTTCTTGTAATGCATATCAATACATACATCTAAAGAACACTTTTTTCAACAGCCCTAAAAATACTATTGCGGATCCTTAATTTACTATTTAGTTGCGTGGACTCCCCAAAATCCTATAAAGGACCCTCAGGAACCATATGGACCTCGCTTGAGAACCACTGATCTACTGTATCACTTTTTTTGGATCTTTTCGGTTTGAATGGCAGTTTTTAACATAATTTC
>NW_021833865.1:32500-37500 GCF_006345805.1 Octopus sinensis | reverse complement strand
GCTACTACTACTACTACTATTACTACTACTACTGCCACCACCACCACCACCACCACTATTACTACTACTACTATTACAATTCCTACAACCACCACTATCACCTCCACCACCACCACCAATACCACCATCACTAATACTACTACTACTACTACTACCACAATTGCTACAACCACCACTACCACCACCACCATCACTATGACTACTACTACTACCAATACTACAACTACCCCCACTACCGCCGCTACTGCCATTAGCCACTGCTACCACTACTACTTAACCGCCACCGTTACTCCTCATTCACCCCCTTTTTCCCCTTTGTCCTCCTATTCCTTCTCTCCACCCCCGCTTTTTCTCTTTCCCCTCTGTCTCTCTCTCCTTCTGACTCTCTCTCTCTCTCTCTCTCTCTCTCTCTAAAGCTATCTCTATTCCCCCCCCCCTCCAATAAACTAACGATATCGTTGACTCTCTCCTTTGCCCCTGTCTCTCACTTTCTGCCTCTTTCTTTCCCCTTTTCTTATGTCCCCTATCACCATTTCTCATATCTCCCTTTCTCTCTTATATTTCCCCTTTCTTTCACTCTATCTGTTCCTTACTCCCTTTCTGTTCCCTACGAATTCTTTATTCATTTAGCCGTCCTACCCCCCACCCTCTACCCACCCCTATTTGTTTACTCACCCGTGTAATTTTCACCACACCTACATCTAAGTTGACTTAACAGAATAGCGTAACGACAACAATAACAAGAACACTGCCGACAACAATGTAACAGTGACAACAATGACAAAAACAACAACAACAGCAACAATAATATCGACAAAAGTAACAACACCTAAATCCACATCGTCATCTAAAGCAATAATCTTTTCAACTCGAGGCACAAGGCCCGAAATTTTGTGGGGAGGGGGCCAGTCGATTAGGTCACACCAGAATGCAACTGGTACTTAATTTATTGACTCCGAAAGCATAAAAGGCAAAATCGACATCGGCGGAATTTGAACTCACAACGTAACGCAGACGAAATACCGCTAAGCATTTCGCCCGGAGTGCTAACGTTTCTGCCAGCTCGCCGTCTTTAAAATATTCTTTTCTACTCTAGACACAAGGCCTGAAATTTTAGGGGAGCGGGGCTAGTCTATTATATCGACCCCAGAATGAAACTGGTACTTAATTTATCGACCCCGAAAGCATAAGAAGCAATTTGAATTTGAACTCAGAGCATAAAGATAGACGAAATACCTATTTCTTTACTACCCACAAGGGGCTACACACAGAGGGGACAAACAAGGACAGACAAACGGATTAAGTTAATTACATCGACTCCAGTGCGTAACTGGTACTTATTTAATCGACCCCGAAAGGGCGAAAAGCAAAGTCGACCTCGGCGGAATTTGAACTCAGAACGTAACGGCAGACGAAATACCTATTTCTTTACTACCCACACGGGGCTAAGCACAAATACAAGGTGGCCATAAAGTCACGCATCATTCTACAATATGTGAAATTGCTAACATTCTCTTTTTTTTTCTATCTCTTTTCCCAACTGCCGATTTTACACTCAAACCAATCCTCATTGGATGGAGGCAGATAATCAACAAGGTGGGGGCAAGGTAATGGTGAGGTGTGGGATTTGGCACAATCATGTAACTGAACCATTTTATTTTTGAGGGCTCTGCGACAGGTGATTCGTATCTGAACAAGCATGGCAACAAGATGATGCCTCGTGTGCATTCACGTGGAAGGAGAAATTCTGTCTGGTTTCAGTATGATGGGGCTCCGCTCCATTATGCATTACAGGTTAGTGATTTTCGGAATGAACATTTTCCAGGGAGATGGCTTGTGTATTGCGGGCCAATTTGAATGGGCACCACAGTCATCAGATTTAACTCGCATGGACTTTTTCTTCTGGGACTACATTAAATACCTTGTGTATTCCCTTGTGATTCGTGTCCAAAGACATTAAATCCCTTGTGATTCGTGTCCAAAGACATCTTCTTCAAAGAATTGTTGAAGCGTGTGAGCATGTCAACGGCAATGAAGAGTTATTTGAGAGAGATCATCGCAATTTCAAATTCCGTAGAGTTACATGACCAACACTTTGAGCATTTGTAATGGATTTCCTACTTCGTTGCTAATAAAGCGTACTCGATATCTCCCATGGCGCGTGACTTTGTGGCCACCCTGTATTATTAGAAATTGTATTTACTCTTTTGCTCTTTTACTTGTTTCAGCCATTTGACTGCGGCCATGCTGGAGTACCGCCTTATTTTTCTTAAATAAATATAAACCTCGGTTTATTTAATTACCTATTTTTCAGTATTAAAACTAATATTCAAAATAAATAATAGGTAAGAAACCAATAAATTCATTGGATATTATCTCTTAATGAGGCTTTTATTCAACCTCTAATTGAACTGATATATATATATATATATATGAGAGAGAGAGTTGGTGTGTGAAAGCACGTTGTTGGATGTCTAAAAAATAAAAAAGAGTGAAAAAACTACAGAAGGCTTGTGTTATAAGGTTAAGAATATATTTAAGTAGTTATGTTAGAAAAATGTTAGAAAATTCTGTGTATAGTAACATAGTTTTTGGAGAAATAATCGGTTTCATATTTTCTTTTCAAATTTCTCATACATGTATATATATATTCGCATACACATATAATGTATTTATTTATATGTATGTATGTATGTATGTATGTATGTATGTATGCATGTATGTATGTATGTATGTATGTATGTATGTATGCATGTATGTGTATGTTTGGTCACTCTTACTGCTACTGGTAACTGGCAACCCAGTAGAGCCTTCCGCGTGGTCAGACCATTGGTGACAAAGCCGGTAAGTGTACCAAGCCTGCTTGATAACGAGAGTGGTTTTCACCGGACACTCTGCGGGTCAGCAGGACGAAAGCCAAAACCTGTCAAAACAAAGCCAAATTCTCAAAAAAAAAAAAATTTCCATGTTTGAACGAAATCATTCTTTGGCTACAGCTAGCTTTAGCATGCAGTACATAGTAAGGACGTAAATAGAAATTTTAAAAATCATGCGATGCCTGTACTTGAAGGAAAGGCATTGCAAAGGGCCAATCCCACACAACGTATGTATTTGCCCCAAAGGAGGAACCAGTCTACATCAGTGGATGCAGACAAAGTCGCAGGTGTTACATCAGTGTTTTCCCTCTTCTTCGAGAGATGTATAAAAACAAATGACAGGAGGAGGTGTATGCCTCTCACTCTCAGTTCTTGGATCAATACACATTCTGTTATTCTTTTATTCTTTCCCTTGTTTCAGTCATTTGACATCGGACATTCTCGAACACTACCTTTAGTCGAACAAATCGATCCCAGAACTTAATCTTTGTAAGCCTAGTACTTATGCTATATGTATCTTTTGTAGAACCGCTAAGTTACGGGGAGGTAACACATCAACATCGGTTGTCAAGCGATGGTGGGGGAACAAACACAGACACACAAATACAATACACACACACACACACACACACACATATATATATATATATATATATATAGGGAGAATTCACAGAAAAAAAAGAAAGGTGGTGTAGACAACAAACAGATGTATTAGTATAAAGCTCGGGAAGAGAACAAGTCTTTAACGTTTCGAGCCTACGCTCTTCCACAGAAAGAAACAAGGAGAGAAGATAAAGAATGTGTAGTGGCTAGCGATCTACCTATATATAATATATATATATATATATATATATAATATATATATATATATATATATACGATGGGCTTCTTTCAGTTTCCATCTAACAAATTCATTCACAAGGCTTTAGTCGGCCCGAGGCTATAGTGAAAGACAGTTACAAAAGGTGCCACGCAGTGGGACTGAACCCTTAAGCGTGTGGTTGGGATGCTAGCTTCTTACCACAAAGCCACTCTTGCGTCTATTGTAGAGTATTCTTTGATACAATATAATTGAAAGGCTCCGATTTCCAGTACTCCGAGTTGCTCGTTTCCGATCGTTATTTGGTAAACCAAGCCCGGTTTTCATTTGAATATCCACTGACTGAATATTTTTTGAAATATGAAATGAAAGCTTAAAGGAAACGCTTATCCTTATGTTCTCCCACTTAAAAACCCTTGTGAACGATTTCTGCGAAAACGGCTGCTTCAAGCTCACACTTTTGATTTCATTTCTGGTTCTCGTGGGAACATTATTATAAGCATTTTAAACTCCTCACTACCAAAGTAATGAAACGGCATTGCTGCTTAAGCAATGTTCTAACATAATTCTTTAAAGTATTACTTTTAATTAATACTTATTATGAATGCTTTTAAAAACAATGAGTATGTATGTGGGTGTTTATTTTGCATGTGCCTGTGCAGACGCATTAATATACACATACGTACACTCATACGTACACACTCACACACATACATACACATAATCTTATATTCATGTTTACATATATACATACATGTATATATATTCACATATGCTTATATGTATATTCTCACATATAGACATACACCCACACTTATTAAAACATACATCAATGAAACTTGTTAATTAAGCATTTCGAAAACCAACGACATATGTGTATGTATATATATATATATATATATATATATATATATATACAAGTCTTAATTGGGGAAGATCTTGCGTATGAGATGAATTTTTTAATAATTTATTGCGCAATGGTTTGAAATTCATATATTTGTTGCATTAGTTTGACTTCATTATAATAAATTATACGACTGGATGTCAATAAAAGCTAACCGATCCTTGCTCCATGTACATGGATACCCCAACAAGGATTTGCAGTGACTTGTTCTATTCAACTCGAGTCGGAATTTGAATTCAGAACGTAATGAGAGACGAAATGCCGCTAAGCATTTAGCCCGGCGTACTAACGTTTCTGTCAGCTCGCCGCCTTTCTCACATACCAATATAGCATAAAGCCATATATTTACTGGTACAGGAATAGATGTGGACCGGTTTCTAGTTTGATACAAAGATATTAC
>NW_021833865.1:22500-27500 GCF_006345805.1 Octopus sinensis | reverse complement strand
TTGGGCTTCGTATATTTTACCCCAGTGTCACTTTGATGGCATGAACTGCTCTCTCACTCAATAATAATAATAATAATAATAAATATTAATAATAACGGTTATACCTGTCGCCATGGCTATAAAGGCTAGCCAAAACGATACACATCAAGGCACTATTGGCTTTAGCTAACGGTGAACAATGCTGTGGTAGCAAGGTTAAAGTAACTGTAACGGTATTAATGGCGGAGTCAACAATAATGGCAGAGACAACAACCGTCTCTACATCTGCTACAATACAGGACTCAATACTAATACTTTTAATGCAGCACAAATATGTCTAACGAAACACAAAGGAAGACCACAAAAATACACCAAATCGCTTGTCCAATGGTTAATCTGGAAGCGCGTCCTCTAGGAGAGAGCTAGTCTGGGTCGAAAAGTCATCCACTGGCACACCCACTGCAGAAAGAAAAATGTAAGAGGATCAAATGGACCCAAGAAGAGTAAACAGAAGTAATATACGCCTATTGCTATGCATTAGGCAGGCCGTCTGAAAGGAAACACTCTCTTATCCATTATGAAAAGCACGAAATTAAGACAGCAGACTGCATTTGGACAGCCAATATTAGGAGGGACATCTTCAGGAATAAGACCCACGGATAGTGAAATAACTGCGATCAAACACGCAACGGAACATCACTTAAATGTAAGATAGAACGGAAATGAAGAACCAGATGAAGAGAGCAACTCTTCGTGAGTCTCAATTGAAAGACTGGCATCTGACCAGAACACGCAAACGTATGGAGAAGTATATTGTAATGAACCTGATAAAGATAGCGAGGAAAGTGGAAAAGAGAAACAATATCCGAAGACTACACATTTGCTGAAGAACATAGAGAGTCTATGATAGAAATGAAGCAGAAAACGCTGAATAAGCTTGAAGTTGTAAGATACATCAATATGCATGATAGAAAACCACTTCATAAGCTCTCAAATACAATCCAAAATATTGGGTTGTCCGGAAAGTTCGTGCCGATTTATAGTAGCTTACATTTCGAGTTAGTTTAGAACATGGTTGAGTCCATAAAATAGGATTTGACTACACCTCCATTTAGAGCACAGTTTAAGCTATCTTTTCGTGGAAGAAGGTTTATGTTCCTATAACCTGTGTTAATTCTGTAACCCTTTAAAATAAAAGATGAGAAAGTTCATTTTCGACACTTGATGCTTTGGGAACCAGACAAAAATTGCTGCAGCTCGGCTGGGATGTGTTACCCCACCCTCCATATTCACCAGATATTGCTCCTTCGGATTTCCACTTATTCAGGTCTCTGCAGAAAAGTCTTAATGGTAAACATTTCAATTCCTTGGATGACGTAAAAAGATACCTTGATGAATTCTTTGCCATGAAACTACCTCATTTCTGGGAAGAGGGTATTTTCAAGGTAAAGGAAAGATGGAGATGCATTGTGCAACAAAATGGTTCATATTTGGTTGATTAAAAATGTAATGGCAAGTATTTATTGATCTTTTTCTTTCCTTTAAAAATCGGCACGAACTTTCCGAACTACCCAATACAAAACAAATTAAAATTGGAAACTATGTAACAAAAGAAATTGTACATGAACAAAAACCATATCTCACTGAATTAAATGAATTATTTACGCAGCTGCTAAAATAATTGAAACCAGTTGTCTGCCTCTGAAAAAACAAAGAAATACAAACCTGAGAAGAATTCCGAACTGGAAAAGTAAAATTGAAAAAGAGACAGAAATAATGAGAGGACAAATATCAATATTGGATGAACTAATCTGCGGAAACGATATAAAAACCAGAAATGGAAGAAAGATGAAGAGGAAACATAGATTCTCACAAAGGGAAGAACTGCTTTCAGCAAAAGAAACAACGCAACAAAAAGTCCAAACAAAAGCTCAAAGAATACGAAGATTTGAGAAAAGAAACAAATTTTACAAGCAAAATAAGTTGTTCACATCAGATGCAAAAATATTCTACAGAGAAATAGGGAAGGAGAAAATAACCGTTGAAGAAACCCCCACTTCCATGGAAGGAGTTAGAAACTTCTGGGAAAATATCTGGAGTGATACAAAGACTTGCAATGAAAATGCAGACTGGATTAGACGCATAGAATGATCCTACCAAAACAAGCATGGGAGGACATCACAATAGCAGACCTAAGGATGACACTCACAAAGGCTCATAAGTAGAAATCTCCAGGTAATGATAAGGTGCCAAATTTCTAACTCGCCTCACGCCCGTGTACACACGGAAAGTTAGCCCAGCTATTCAATGAAATTATGAAAGATCCTACGAAAAGACCTGAGTGCTTAGCAAGAGGTATTACCTACTCCCGGAGAATAACATGTCTATCTACCACGTATAAAATTTTAACATCCATCCTCGTGGAGAAAATATGCAAATTTATGGAACAGAACGATATTTTGCCCATTGAACAAAAAGGGTGTCGACGAGGCTCATGGGATGCAAAGATCAACTCTTAATCAATCGCATTATCATTGAGAACTAGCCTTAATTGGCTACGCTCTTTTTAACATTACACCAAAACACATTAATGGAGAATCAGACCCCATAAAGTTCAAGAAGTCTTTGGACAAATCTCTTCAAAAAATCCCGTATAAACTCGGATATATTTCCGTAAACAATAACTCTTAACTTGAGTGGGCCATGTTGTCCGATTCCTAATTTGAATGACTTTTCCAGGTGGTGCAATTAAGTCACGTCCGTTCCGATGAGAAGCAATGGGAGAGAGTGTATGTCCTGGATCGATGCTGTCTTCGCCTTTGATGGGTTGTCCTAAGCAATTCAGTGTCCAAGTTACTACCTCCTCACAGATGCATGACGAAATTTTAAGAAAGGCTCGGTAAGATAGAAATATCAGGTAGTTAGGACCAGAAATCCACTGTCCACCCGTTCAGTAATTTCAACCACCCAATGGCCAGAAGATCACGTTCTTTCAAGAACTAACAAGCAAATATTTATGTATGTATGTATGTATGTATGTATGTATGTATGTATGTATGTATGTATGTATATGTATATACATATATATGTATGTATGTATGTATATGTATATATATGTATGTATATGTATATATATATATATATATATATAGTTAATCCAAACAAGAAAGCACAAAAGAACACAACAACGCGAGGACGTGGAACAAATATAGTATTAATGGACGCTCAGGAAAGAAAGAAAGAAGGAGGGTTTGACGTTTCGAGCGGAGCTCTTCGTCGGAAACATAGGAGTAGGAAAGATCCAGAGAAGGGAAGACAGAGGGAAAAAAATCGCCAACGGTACACACGCGGTCATATTTTGAATATATATATGTGTGTGTGTGTGTGTGTGTGTGTGTGCGTGTGTGTGCAGAATTTCCATTTAACCTCACCCTTATGCAGTTCATTGAACAAATGGTCTGTTGTCGAAACAGGCAATAGGACACTGGATCTTCGCTTCACTAAGTATGGAAATAATCACAATGTAAAGGTGACTCTACAACAATATAGAATTCGTAATATAGGCCTAAGGTAACATGTAGTTCGGTACTCGACGAAAGGGATACCAACTCTTTCCAAGCTGAAGTTTTCAATTGGAAATAGGTTAAAAATGAATTATATAAGATAAACTGATATCAGATCCTCTGCAGGGAAGACAACAACCCAAAACTTGAAAACTTATATGAATAATGCAATTTAAATGGATTAAAACATTCCATTGAGGTAGTTATATTTATTTTCTCCAGAGAGCGAGAAATCGTCACGAGACGAAGTAAAAATGTTTGAAATGGTTTAAATAAACAAACAAATGAAACGAAACGGAACCAGTTAAATGTGTTATTCAAAGATAATGAAAATAAAATAAAGTACTTTATTATTTTATCAGGAAAATGAAAGCGAATTAAAGGAAAAGTAGGGTATATGGAAAAATAAAATGAATTCAGAAAGGTTTATTACAGTTTTGCAAAAGAAACAACCGCTATGCACCATTAAAGTGGGCCATTGGTTGTAAGAAGTGGATCACTGGTTTTAGACAACCACAAGGTGAAATAAATACTCAATGCATAGTTCGATAGTATGTTCATTCCCAGGGCATATGAGAGGGTAGAGTTCAGTCTATACATTGGTCCTAAGCCTGGTGACCCAAACGGGTGTCCTCATAAATTTCTGACAGGGAGAGGATTCTCCACTGCTTCTCAGAGCAGGACTCAAAAGCATTCTTGTCTTTACCTTGCAAAATTTCTCTAGGAGGCCCTGCTCATCACCTCAGTGGTATTCGAGCAAATAGATGAGTCAGTATACCTTTCCAACATTACTATCTTAGATGAAGCAGTTGCAACCATCAATTACCTCGACAAAGAAGAAACTGTTGTAGAGGAAATAAATGTAAACTCAGCAGAAGGCTTCCTAACAGTTGTCCTAATAAGGTGATTAAATCAAAATAAGCAGCAAGGATATATAGAGGTAATGCAGTACGATCGTTTCAAGCAACTCCATTTAAATGAACAATGCAATCATTACATCAATTTAAATGCAGAGCAATTATATAAAATACCCTTTGCCAAACCAATGGTATTACTTTTCTGGGAAATGGTATTATTCCCCCAAACCAAAGAAAACTAAATATGTGATATTCTTGAGGGAGGTTGCATAACAGATGCTAAGTGTTACAGGGCTATATCGCCATTTTGCATATCGGCAATATAAAAAGTCAAATTCTCATGCAGAAACTAATTATGTTTCCAGAGGAAAATAACTTTTAAATGTGATATCCAGCATGATTGTCACTTGGGCAGAAGTTACCTTACGCAGCAGCTTCTGTATCATGATTATGTTTAGATGCTAAAGCCCTTAACAAACAATCGAATGTAGATGTGATATGCCTGGACTTTGCAAAGGTTTTTGATTTCATGTACCAGATGAACGCTTTAGACTTATGTTCTTTGGATCAATCACCATGATCTGAAACATTCCTGAAAATC
>NW_021833865.1:0-20000 GCF_006345805.1 Octopus sinensis | reverse complement strand
GCAGATGTAACGTTTTATATTAAGTGTCACGATGATGCTCGCTCACAATAATAATGTTCTGTATACAGTGCTCATGCTCAACTTGTCGTGCGTATAAAGTCGTAATGTTCAAATGTCTGGAAAGTGATCATGTAATGAGTCAGATACATACTATGGAGGGAGAAAATAAGGTGTTGCGAATCGGAATGGCAATGCTCCGACAACTAACAACTGATGCCGGCAGTTTGTTTCCCTGCTTCAGCAACTCTTAGGTGAAAAAATGTTTCCGAAACATGTAAGGGGACAAGAAGGAAAGGGTCAATTTGGGTCATGTGACTAGTGATGTCAGTCGTTTGTGAACTGCGCAATGTGGGAAGAAGAATATATTTGAACACGTCTTTACTCTACTTTCTTCTTTCTTGTTCAGTTCTCAAACAAACCACGCCATTTTTGACCTTCACGCCACATCTATTTCTGATATCTTTCTGTTACTCCATTTTATCATTCGCAATGTTTCGGTCTTATATTTCTCTCATCAGAGAAGAAGAAACGTCCGAAATGTGCTTATTTCTATACACATAACAAACCAACTGAATGATGAAGAAATCTTTTTCTTCTTCAAACTTTTTTACCTGTCATTTTGTGTTAAGTGTATAACAACATGGATCTCGGGTAGAACTGGTGGGTGATAGAATCAGAGAATGCGAACCTCGGACAGACTGATGCCTGGCTGACAGAGTCAGCTGCAGCCTTCAGTTAATTGAGGAAATATTTTCTAATTAATTTGTTACTGTTGCTGATATTATTAATGTTGTTGTTGTTATAATATGATGCCTCGAACTGGAATTCATTAAAACAAAATCTACGCACACTGACTCAATTGAAGGAAGCCGTAGAAATATTATATATTTACTAACAAGCAAATAAATAAATAAATGAACATATATATATATATATATATTATAATATATATATATATATATATATATATATATATATATCTATATATTTATGTATGTTATATATATCATGTATGATATATGTGGTATATATATATATATATATGTTTATACTATGTATGTATATATATATATGTATATATATATATTTATGTATATATATATATATAATATATTGTATATGTATATTTATGTGTGTATATATATATATGTATATGTAACATATATATATATTTAAATTTATGTATGTATGTATAATGCATGTATGTTTCTATGTTACGTATGTATGTATGACTCTCTCTCTATATTATGTATATATATATATATATCTCATATATATATATATATATATATATATCTATATATATATATGTATGTATGTATATCTAATATATATATATGTATATATATATATGTATGTATATGTATGTATGTATGTATGTATATATGTATATATTTATGTATGTATGTATACATGTATGTATGTATGTTCGCATGTATGTATGTATGCATGTATGTATGTACGCATGTATGTATGTATATGCTAAATACTTTTCCATAATAACTTACAAACAGAAATTTCAGATGGAATATCTTAATGAAGTTCCTTTTCTGAAAATTTCCCAAGGGAATCAAATTGATTATTACTGCGAAATTATGTTTATATAAGTATAAAGACCAGTGTAGGTGTATATACGTATATATATATGTGCATGTGTGTATATGTATGCGCGTGTGGGTGTGCATGACGGTATATAAGCGTATGGTTAGACCGTTCTTTCGTGATATAGGTACGCGATTGTAAGATTTCTTGCGTATCCTGTATATGTAGTCAATTGTAATGCGTGCGTATATATACATACATATATATATACATACATGTGCATGTGTATATGGGTGTGGGTGTGGGTATGTGTTAATATGTGCTTTTGTAGATGTTGTCATGTATGCGTATGTGTAAGTAAATATCAAACATGTGAACATCGTATGTGTGCATCTACATGCGTGTATATATATATGCGCCTGTTTATTTGTATGTGTGTTTGTATATGTATAAGGGTGTGTATACGTTGGTGTGTTGGGTGGGAATGTATATTTAATGAATTATGCTCATTAGGCAGCTCATTAAATTGCCTTTTATCAATCTCACCATGGCATTATGTAGCATGTTATCAAATTACTTGGCACAAGGTTGCTGTTTCAAATTTCAGCGATCCAATTTCATGAGATCTTTTATATACACTCACCTCATTCGGACAAGGAAGCAAATATATTGCCTACTGCGCAGAAAAAGAATAAGTTGAAAGCGTAGATTTGCTTGGAATCGAACCCATGTGTCTAGGAATAATTCTGAAGAAAAATTTCTACAATGTATTACATAAATCGCAGACATGGTTGTGTGGTTAAGAAGCTAGGTTTGCGACCAAGTCCTTCCGGGTTCAGCCCCACTGCGCGGCTCATTGGGCAATTGTCATCTTCTAAAGCGCCGGGTCGACCGGTGCCTTGTAAGTGGATTTAGTAAAGGAAAACCGTGTGGAGGACCGCCGTATATACATACATGCAGACATACATGCACATACATGCTGTATATATATATATATATATATATATATATATATACTACGTTTATATATGTATATATATATATGTCTCTATGTATATGTATGTACATTCATATCTTTGTATATATATATATATATACATACATATATATACATACAAAGAATTGCTGAACCCTTTTTATTAGTATTACTAAAATTTACCGTGTAACGGTCCTGTTTTCATACCGAATTCTACTAGGTGAAATTTATTGATTGCTTCTTAATTAATTAATTTTACCCTTTGTTATTATTTATATATACATACATATATATATGTATATATATAAATACATTTATATATATGTATATATATATATATATATAAATGCATATATGTATACATACATACAAACATACATACATAGTCCAATCCAAACAAGAAATAGCCAGAAAAAACCACAACGTGAGGACGTGGTACAAGTATTGTGTTATTGAGCGCTCAGGAAAGGAAAGAAAAGAAAGAGGATTCCACGTTTCGAATGGAGCAGAAAAAGTCCAAAGAGAGGAAAACGGATAAAGAAAATCGCCAACGATACACACGTGGTCACATATTGAAATATATACATATGTATTTATGTGTATGTATAAACATAGATACATACACATACATGTATGTATGTATCCATGTATGTATATATGTATATATATGTTCATACATATATATATGTGTATATAAATGTATATGTGTGTATATATATGCTTGTTGTTTGTACACCTGTCTTCGTCTTTCGTTTTTCTGTAAATTTCAATTATATATATACATATATATATATATATATATATATATATATCTATATATATACGTATACGCAGGCGCAGGAGTGGCTGTGTGGTAAGTAGCTTGATTACCAACCACATGGTTCCGGGTTCAGTCCCGCTGCATGGCACCTTGGGAAAGTGTCTTCTACCGTAGCCTCGGGCTATAGTAGAACATTTGGTAGATGGAAACTAAAGGAAGCCTGTCGTATATATCTATATATATATATATATGTATATGTTTGTGAGTCTGTGTTTGTCCCTTCAACATCGCTTGACAACCGATGCTGGTGTGTTTACGTCCCCGTAACTTAGCGGTTCGGCAAAAGTACTAGGCTTACAAAGAATAAGTCCTGGGGTCAATTTGCTCGGCTAAAGGCGGTGCTCCAGCTTGGCCACATTCATATAACTGAAACAAGTAAAAGAGTATATATTTATATATATATATATATATATATATATATGACATATATGAACATATACATATATTGATTGATTCTATTTTCAGCTCACAGTGTGGCCATGCTGGGGCCCCGCCATTTGGTGTTGCTACATGGTTTTACTTCACGAATGCTTTTTAGCAACTGCCATTTGGTGCATGAGAGAGTTCGATGCAGCTGCCCTCATCTGCACCTCCTGCCGTGAAGTTGGTTCATCTGGGACCCTGACAGAAGAGATCCAGTTCATTTTAAAGACATCTGCATCCACCCCATGCAGGTCTCTTAGGTTCTTCGGGAGGATATTGAAGAGCTGTGGGCCTCTGAAGCCCAGGCTAATCACAGTATCTTGGCCTACATCTTGATGGCAAATTTGGAGTCCTTGGCACCACGCAGTGGCGCCCAGTTCTGGCATTTGTGTAACTCTCGATGCCAAAGTTTGGGACAAGTCCTTCCAGGATCTTCCAGATGTATATTATGGCATATCTTTCTCGCGCCTACGCTCCAAGGCATAGAGTTTTAATCTCTTGAGTCTTTCCCAGTAGCTTATATGCTGCACAGAGGCATCTTCTTCGTGTAGCTACGTTGGATCGCCTCAAGTTCTGTGATCAGCTTGACACTGGATGGTGACCATAGCTGAGAGCAACAGTCAAAGTGGCTTAGGACAAGTGTCCTCCAGAGGACCATCATGGTTTCTTGTTCCCTTGTTCTAAACGTTCTAAGAATCCATCCGGCCAGTCGTCTACATTTCATTGCCAATTTAGCAACATGTACACGAAGGTTGCGTCATCACTCATGTAAATACCCAGGTCACGCACTGATTGTGCCTCTGGGATTGCAATTCCTCCGGGTCCAGTGTACTCATCGGTATTGCATTTAGTTTGCATGCTGATAGCATAAAGCTTGAAACTTTTCAGCATTGAACTGCATGCTATTCGTTTCAGCCCACTTGTATATTTTGTCCAGCTCACATTGCAGGCGTTAGTGTCCTCAGGCTTCTGTATTGCCTGTGAAACTTTTTTATCATCTGCATAATTTGGTGATCGTGCTCTCTGCGTGGCTGAGGCATGTCTGAGAGGGCCATTATGAACAGTAGTGGTCCCAAAACAGTGCCCTGCGGAACACCGCTCACTATTTGCGTGTTAATGGAAGTGGCCCCCATTGGCTACTACCACCTGACTTCTATCTTTCAGAAAGTCATGAAGCCATTCTCCCTGTTTTTCCAACTATGCTAAGATCACGCAGTTTGTGACATATCATTCCATGATCGACTTTATCAAAGGCCTTTGCAAAGTCGAGATATATCACTTCCACATTTGAGTGGTTGAAGCAGTCGTTTCAGCACCCAGTCATAGTGTTGTAGAGCTGAGTTAAGCAGCTTCTTCCTGGTCGGAAACCATGTTGGGCGTCAGGCAGCAAGTCATTTTCTTCAAGGAAGTGATCAGTTTCCTTCTGACTATTCGTTCCATGACCTTGCTGATGTGTGAGGTCAGAGAGATAGGTCTGTAGTTCTTGGCCTCCGCTCTGCTACCTCCTTTATGAATAGGGCATATTTTACCTTCCTTCAGTTTTTCTTGGAAGTTTTGCCAGCTGCAAGGAGCTCTGAAAGAGGAACTGCAGTGGTCTTGCTAGGACTCTCTTACATACTTTAGGAGGATTGCCGGGAATCCATGCATACACGCATACATATAAATATATGACGTCTATATCTAGCATGTTGACCGTCCACTTTTAGTGGTCAGTCCTTTAAATTTTGTATGTAAAATATTTTAATCTTCGGATTTTTTTAATATGCTGGGCCACTGGTTTTAATTGATTAATATCAATTAAATTTTAAATTATATGTATATATATATATATATATATATATATGTGTGTGTGTGTGTGTGTGTGTGTGTGTGTGTGTGTGTGTGTGTGTGTGTACATGTTTGTTTGTGTTTTTTACCCCGTCATCGCTTGACAACCGATGTTGGTGTCTACGTCCTCGTAACTTAGTGCTTCGGCACAAGAGTGCTATAGAATAGGCACTAGACTTATAAAGAATAAGTCCTGGGGTCGGTTTATTCGACTAAAGGCGGTGCTCCAGCATGACCCCAGTCAAATTAGTGAAACAAATAAAACACGGTTTAGAGCAGCGGTTTTCAAACTTTTTTTGTGTCGCGACCCATTTTATTTATCTCGCGATCCACTGAAGGGTCGGGACCCACAGTTTGGAAAACGCTGGTTTAGAGGTTCGCTTCGCTAGTCTGCATTTTCTTGTTCAATGCCACTACACGGCACCATGATGAGGTGACTTTTACCGCAGTTTCGACTTAACCTGTACTCTCTACGTGGAAGTTGAAAGACGAAAGCTGTGTGAAGGCATGATATAATCATATATATATATATATGTGTGTGTATATATATGTATATATATATATATATATATATATATGAGAGGATTATACTATCAATAATAATAAAGGGTAAAATTGATTAATTAATTAATTAATAATTAATAATTTTACCAAGTAGTTCGGCATGTTAAAAGAGCCATTATCGGTAAACTTATACAAAAATGTTATAATTATGTGTATAATTATGATTAGGGTTCAGCAAAATTTGCTTCAACCACATACCGAAATTTAGAAATAGCAATTGAACTACTATTCACTACTATAAGGAGATACCTTATAGTAGTGGAATAGTAGTTTAACTGCTATTTCTAAATTTCGGTATGTGGTTGAAGCAAATTTTGCTGAACCCTAATTATAATTATACACATAATTATAACATTTTTATATCTATGAGAGGTATTGGTATCCAGAAGACCCAAGATGGCAAGTAAGGCTATGTAAGTGCTACGAGAGGACCGTAGTTAGACTCTCGGTTCGATAGTACCCACTTTCCTTGTAATGGATCTGCAACTGTAACATCCTACATATATTTTTATTTTTATTTTTATTCTCTTATTTCCCATTACACTTCCTATATCCATCCTCTTCCAAAATAACTCTCTTTCTCTCTCTGTATATGTATGTATGCATGTATGTATGTATGTAGGTTATGTATGTATGTATGTATGTATGTAATGTATATATGTATTTATAGTATGTATGTATGTTTATTATATATATATATATATATCTATATATATATATATATATATAGACTCTTTTACTTGTTTCTCATTTGACTGCGGCCATGCTGGAGCACCGCCTTTAATCGAGCAAATCGACCCCGGAACTTATTTTTTTGTAAGCCCAGTACTTATTCTATCGTCTCTTTTGCCGAACCGCTAGTAACGGTGACGTAAACACGCCAGCATCGGTTGTCAAGCAATGTTGGGGGGGCCAAACACAGACACACAACATCCACACACACACACACACATATATATTATATAATATATACTATATACATATATACGACGGGGCTTCTTTCAGTTTCCGTCTACCAAATCCACTCACAAGGCATTGGTCGGCTCGGGGCTATAGCAGAAGATACTTGCCCAAGGTGCCACGCAGTGGGACTGAACCCGGAACCATGTGGTTGGTTAGCAAGCTACTTACCACACAGCCACTATATATATATAGTAGTTTCTCTTGAGTTTAAATGTACGCTATTTTATATTGAGAATATGTTCTCCTTTGACTTTTATACATGCAAGGCCACCGGTAGTGAAATTTCTAAAAATATTCGCCACCCTATATATTTTACGTATATGACTTTAGCATTTCGAAGATCAGTTCAGTATTTTTCATTTACTGCCGACTGAAACTGCGCTTGCGCGGTGAATTTGAAAAATTATAACACATAATGATGAGACACGTTATTTGTCTCTAAATTATATGTTAATGTTATGGCGCGGTTACTGATGAGAATTTCGCCTAGCAAATTATTTTATTTGCTAAAAAAATTCGAAATCTACGTATAACCGTAAAAAAATAACAAGTTAAAATTTTTCATATTTCATTCCCTTCGAAATTGCTCTTAAATGGTTTTGGTCGTTTTGACTGCTTCTTCTAGCGTGTAAAATTACCTGTGAAAGGTAGTTTCTCTTGTGTTTAAATGTACACTATTTTATACATACATACACACATACATACATACATACATACATACATACATACATACATACATACATACATATATATATATATATATATATATATATGATAAATGTGTCGAAACAATTGTCGTGATTAATAATAAATTCTCGTATATTCCATCTTCCGTCTTTCATTTACCATATACGTAACGATCACTGTGAAAGTGAACGTGCTTTACTAGTAAGCTACCAGGTGTAAACCATTCGTTATATATATATACACTTTTACTTGTTTCAGTCGTTTGACTGTGGCCATGCTGGAGCACCGCCTTTAGTCGAACAAATCGACCCCGGGACTTATTCTTTGTAAGCCCAGTACTTATTCTATCGGCCTCTTTTACCGAACCGCTAAGTAACGGTGACGTAAACACACCAGCATCGGTTGTCAAGCAATGCTAGGGGGACAAACATACACGCACATATATACATATATATATATACATATATACGACGGGCTTCTTTCAGTTTCCGTCTATCAAATCCACTCACAAGGCTTTGGTCGGCCCGAGGCTATAGAAGAAGACACTTGCCCAAGATGCCACACAGTGGGACTGAACCCGGAACCATGTGGCTGGTAAGCAAGCTACTTACCAGACAGCCACTCAGAGAGAGAGAGAGAGAGGGAGAGAGAGGTGGGGTTATGGGAGGTAATGGTGTCAATAAAACTCAAAGGTGTCAGGTAATGCTGAGTAAGTGCTTTGAAGAGACTATAGTTAAGCTCCAGGTCCGGTGATTATGCGAATGAGGAGTCCAACGTAGGTCTTATATCAGCATGTGTATATGTAAAAAAAAAAAAATTCAGAATGAGATTAAAATCCAAGGCTGTGAAAAGTTTTGTAAATAGGTCTTACAGCTGTTTCCGGGATATGTATAATATCCCAGAACAGACGAAATACCGCTCAGCATTTCGCCCGGCGTGCTAACGTTTCTGCCAGCTCGCCGTCTTAACGATGAACCGTAAGAATGCAAACATAGAAGCAAAGTATATTGTTTTCAAATTATAGCACAAGGCCAGCAAGTTCGAGGTTGCGGGTAAGTTGAATACATCGAACCCAGTGTTTGACTGGTACTTATTTTATTGACCTCGGCGGAATTTTAACTCCGAAAGTAAAGACGGGCAAAATGCTATAAATATTTTGTCCGGCGTGCTTACGATTCTGCCAGCTCGCCGCCTTTTATATACAAGCAAAATATATCAACAACCAATATTAACATATTTAGGTATTCAGTCTGTTACGATGACGAGTTTTGCAGTCGATCCGATGAATGGAACAGCCTGCTAATGAAATTAACGTGCAAGTGGCTGAGTACTCCGCAAACACGATTACGTAGTTCTCAGGGAGTTTCTGCGTGACAAAGAATATGGCCAGGCTGGCTCCTTGACTTACAGGTATAACTCGATTTTACCAACTGAGTGGACAGGAGTGAAATGAAATAGTGTCTTAGCAAGGACACAAAGCGCCGCCAAGAATCGAACTCCCAACCTTACGATCGTGAGCCGAATATCGTAACCATTAAGCTACACTCCATGAACAACCAATTTTATATATAAATTAAATTACAAACTTCATAGTTATAAACTTCACGACTCCAACTATTTTATTGATCATGCAAGTATGACTCTCTCCGACCCGAAAACCATACAGAAGTAACAACTGTACTATACAACACTATATAAAAATAGTTAAGAAAATGTGTATTACTAGATAAGACATCGACATTGTGATCACGTAGGCTCACCTTCAGGAATCCGCAGCCTTAGCTCATATCTGCGTAGCCTCGGCCGTAATCTAGCGGTTCATCGAAAGGAATTAATATAGAATAAGTTTGTTGTTGTTTGTTCCTTCTCGAGCCACGCTTGGCTCATATGGCCGGTTTCCCGATTTCCTTGGCGTATAGGTTCTCCACCTGGACGGGACGCCGGTCCGTCACAGGTGAGCTGCAAGATGCAGGAGGAAAGAGTGAGAGAAAGTTGTGACGAAAGAGTTAGCAGAAGTTCGCCATTACCTTCTGCCGGAGCTGCGTGAAGCTTAGGTGTTTCGCTCATAAACACACACATAGCCCGGTCTGAGATTCGAACCCGCGATCCCTCGACCGCGAGTCCGCTGCTCTAACCACTAGGCCATGTTCCTCCACATATAGAATAAGTAGTAGGCTTAAAAATAAGTACTGGTTTCTGTCTGAATAAAACTCTTCATAGCGATGCCCCAGCAGGGCCATAGTCCAATGATTGAAACTAGTAAAAGATAAAAGATTTGGAACAGAAAAAGGCCATTTTGCTGACAACCATCTTATTTGATTTTTTTTTTATTCTTTTCTTGTGAACCCAGTCAGGAAGAAAGAGTATATGGAAAATAATAATTGAATTAAAGTGGGGATAAAATTTCGGGACTGTTGTAAGAAACAACAACAACAACAACAACAATAACAACAACACAAAAAGCACAACAAAACCAGAAGAAATCAAAGAAAATAAAACTAAAAAAAAAAAGAATCAAGTTGATTTATGCAGTTAGTTTGGATAGGAAAGGGGGAGGGCACTGATCATTAATTAGGGACTTAATAAAATTAACCTCTAAGTAATTAATTTATTATTAATATCCGCTCGCGATCGCATCAGTTAACACCGAGATGTGGACGCCAAGAACCCATATCCTGATTTCTCAATTTTGGATAAACCAACGTTCCATATCAGGTACGAACCCACGAAGGAACCTCTTCGTGGATGGGCGATTCAAAGTGCAAGAAATAGCAGTCAAAGTTTCATCATAACTGCAATTTAAATATTATTTAAGGTAAAATAAAGTACATATTGGATAATATAATTGTGACTCTAAAATGACTCTATGACGATGATGATGATGTGTGTGTCTGTGTGTTTGCATATATATATATATGTGCATCTATGAATATATATTGTGTGTGTGTATATGGGTGTGTACAAACGTGTCGAAGTTAGTAAAATTGCCTGGAGGAAAATATGAGACTGGTGGTGCCATATGGAAATATTGGATTTTCGTTCTACTCTCACGTCTCCAGATTCTCTGCGTTATGTGTTCGTGTGCGTGTGTGTGTGTATGTATGTATGTATGTGCATATATATATGTATGTATGTGTGTATGTATGTATGTATGTATGTGTGTATGTATGTATGTATGTATGTATGTATGTATGTATGTATGTGTATATATATATGTATGTATATATGTATGTATGTATGTATGTATGTGTGTGTATGTATGTATGTATGTATGTGTGTGTATGTATGTATGTATGTATGTATGTATGTATGTATGTATATACTTCTTGCTAATATAGTGGTAAGTAACCCTGCCTGTCACATGGGAGTCCGGGGTTCGATTGCCCGCAGGGATGGTGATGAGTAATTTTTTTTTAATAGGCGCAGGCATGGCTGTGTGGTAAGTATCTTGCTTACTAGCTACATGGTTCCGGGTTCAGTCCCACTACGTGGTACCTTGGACAGGTGTCTTCTAGTATAGCCACGGTCTGACCAAAGCTTTGTGAGTGGATTTGGTAGACGGAAACTGAAAGAAGTCCGTCGTATATATGTATATATATATGTGTATGTGTTTGTGTATCTTTGTTTGTTCCCCCACCATCGCTTGACAACCGATGCTAGTGTGTTTACGTCCCCGTAACTTAGCGGTTCGACAAAAGACACCGATAGATTAAGTACTAGGCTTACAAAGAATAAGTTCTGGGGTCAGTCTGTTCGACTAAAGGCGGTGCCCCAGCATGGCCGCAGTCAAGTGACTGAAACAAATATATATATATAATAGAGAAACTTTGTTTTAGTATTATATACTTGAAAAAAAAATTAATACAAATGGCTTTTCTGATAATTTTTCCACCTTTAATAATTAGATGCTTATAAGTTTACAAAATAAGCATCTAATTATTAAAGTGGATGAATTATCAGAAAAGACATTTCTATTATTCTTTTCATACAGGGTGGCCCAATAGTAGGCTTAAAGTTATCACATAGGCACTTTAAAATTCTTTTAAATCATTTTATGGCGATCACACAAATACAGAAAGATCTTTAACAGATACAATTTAAGAATCTCTTTCAGTTGTGCACCCAATGTTAAGAAAAAATTACTTAGCACTCCTAAAGCACGGACAGAGGCAGGTTGTCCATGCAGGATTAGGAATGAATGTCCAGTGGACGGCCGATGTAGCACCGAGAATACAGTGTACCAAGCAATGGTAGCCTCAAACAAAAGCTGCAGAAATATCAGAAATATCAATACCAACACAACTAAAATTTATGTCGGATCTTGTGAATCCAAATTTAAAATTCGCCTGAACAACCACGGATCTTCTTTCAGGGTCCCAGAGAGACGCAACACAGCAACAATCGCAGCATACGTATGATGCTTAAAGGACGATCGTACGCCCTTCAAAATCAGGTGGAAATTACTGGAAAGTTCGTGGACCCTATCGTAATGGAACAAGACTGTGTATATTGTGTAAGGCAGAAAGATATATATCCTCATGAACTCACATGATCCAAGAGGCAAGCTGAACACCAGGACGGAAGCCTTGGGGAATTGTCCACATTTTCGGAAATTTTTACTTGAAAATTGGAAAACCTAGCTATCAAGCGAATGAAGACAACTCGCCCGGCCATAATTTTTTTAAGGGGAATATTACTTGAACTATCACCGGCGTTCTTGTGTTTAAGAAAAAAAAAACATTCTTTGCAGAGAACGGATATCGTTTAGAAAAACTGAAGAAATGTCTAGTTCACGCTAGATATGAAACCAATGATTTTTTTTCTAAACTATTACGTTACTCATACAAATATATATATCATAAAAAGTTACAACAAAAGAATGAGACCTCGATATTAGGTAAATAGAGGATTATTATAGATGAAAAAATTAATAGAAATGTCTTCTGGACCATATTCGGCATGTTGGACTGCTGAAATCTACCAGCTTTTTTCATTCTTATTCTGTTTATTTTCTTTTATTCCTTTCTTTTGAAGAGCATAGGTTCGAAATGTAAAATGCATTTTCATTTTTGCCGAGCATCAAACTAATACATTTGCTTGTTGTTCATACAACTATGTTTTGTTTTTCTATAAAGTTCAACTTCTATATGTATATATCTATGTATATATATATATATATATATATATATATAGATATATATTATATATATATATTATACAACCAAATATATACGTTTTTTATTATGAACACAATTTACTTAATCCGTAACGTATTCTATTGTTATTTTTGATTTAATATTTCTATTATATTTAATTTCTAAATGGTGTAATTTAATTGTGTCATTTTGAATTGATAAGGTTGTCTTTTTTTATTTTATAGATATATATTTTATTTTGTTCAAATTTGATTTAGTATTTCTAAATTGAATTTTTCCCTGTAAATTAGGAATAATATTCCCTCAAATTATTATTATTATTATTATTATTATTATTATTATTATTATTATTATTATTATTATATAACTGTATATATGTATATATATATATATGAATATGAGCAAAACGCCCCCCGTCCAATGGACGGTGCTGAGTTGTCCAACATTTAACCAACTTTTCTCAACAACTTGTCCGAACCGTCCCATAGGCATCCCCTTTGAGAAACACTGATTTAACCTAAATTTGAGACACCAGCAAAAGAAGAATTAATACGACTTTTTCCTATTCCAAAGAAAACGATTTTATTCACACACATATGCACCGAAGGAGTTTAAAAGTACCAGTAATGATAAGATTGTTGACTGGGAGAACACAAACTGGTTAAAATAGTAAGCTTGGTAGACAGTAACGTGCCTTTAAGCAGTACAAAAATAACAAAAAATGGAAGGTGCAGTTATGTACAGGTTGACGGAAGAAAAGCAGGACAAAAATGGCTTTATCGATCGCATTCTCACCTGGAATCGATTTTTGTAATTTTTTCAAGACTTATACACGCCCTGATACCGTCAGTATCTACATATCAAATTTGAGCGCAATCGGCTGGAGGATGCTCGAGATCCTTGAAGATACACACAGACAGACAGAACGGATTTTATATAATAGATATAGTATGTATATATATATATATATATCTGTAACGAGCGTACCAAATTACAGAAGATATTCTTGTTGCTTACTTTGATGATATATATATATATATAATGGTATATAAGGTATATATATATCTTCATATATGCATATATATATATTTAAATATATATGCGGTTGTGTGTGTGTGTGTGTGTGTCTGTATATATCTGTATATATGGCAGCTCCACTTTTAAATACGTTACATTAAAAAAAATGACTGTTTCCTAAATTTACCGCTTTGTAAATGATATTTATTTCACGATTTCCTATTCAGCTCTTTATAGTTTCTTTGAATTAATAAAGTCCCCATGTTCATCTTCAATACATTACTATCTTCATTCCTAATTCTCTAAATATGTGTATTCAAAAGAAAGGCTTATATACTCTCATACATCCGTAGGAAATTTATTGAAAATATACGCGTAATGTACACATCAATAGATATTGTCGCATCTGTAGAGGGTTATTTAAATTTATTTGAATGTCTTTGTGTATAGATTTGTGTGCTATATTAATTATATACATGGAAATAAATTTATAAATATATATTTACACACATATATATATATATAACTCTGTGTGTGCGTATGTATATATATATATATATTCCTCTATTTCGCGTATGTCCTATGTTTTTGCGAAGGAGTGTGTATTTCCGTCTCTATCCCTTTCATCTTAGTATTTAAATTGACATGAGTATATTTATATTTAAAATATACAAACTGACTAGCACGCGCACATACACACACACATACACACGAACACACACACAGACACACACATACGCACATAAACACAAATAAACACGCACACACACACGCAACTGTGGAAGCATGCATAAATACATATATAAATATACATAGTTGGTGTGTTGTAGAATATATATAATTTATTATATATATATATATATATATATATATATATATTATATATATATATCACATATATATAGATATATATAATATATTAAAATAATAATACATATATATATAATATATATATCATATATATTATATTTCATATATACATTATATATTATATATTTTATATATACATTATATATATATATATAATATATATATATATATATATAATATATATTATATATAAATATATATATATATATATATATATCTATATATTATATTACATATATATAAATAAATATATATCTATCCCTTTCCCTTTCTCTCTCACTATATATAAATATATATATATATATATATATATATATACAGATAATATATATATATATATATATATATATATTATATATATATATATATATATATATATATATATCTAGATATAATATATATATACAGATATATATATAGGTATATCATGTATATATATGGTCACTTGCATTCGCAATTAATTGAAATATATATTAATTGTTGATATAATTTTATATATGTATATGCGTGCATGTATATACATACATACTTGTGCATGTGTGTATGTGCATGTGTTTGTGTGTGTGTGTGTATAGTTATGCATGCATACTCATATATATATATGAATGAAACGGTGTGTTTGTGCGCATGGTATATATATATATAAGTGTGCGCCTGTCTTAATAGAGGGGAGCGAAAACTGATGAAATAAATTGCATTAATTTAGAGTTTCCTGCTTAGAAACTGTTATACCCCTCCAGGTGTTAAGCTTTAGGGTAGATTATTTAAATTACCAGCTCCTTTTCACCATATTGGATATGTTGCTAGCCTCCCTCCAACTCAACTGTGCAGGTAGAACTAAAATATGGAACAGACGTATTTACTGATTCTGGCGACATTTACGCTCTCGGGAAACAGATGTTTCATACATACACACAACATGCATACATACTACACGCATACATACAGCATGCAGGAATACATTACAAAACGCATGCATACATACATGCATATAACATCCATGCATACACGCAAGATGCATAAATACATACGATATGCATACATATGTATATATATCCGTTTCTTTATTACCCACAAGGGGCTAAACGTAGAGGGGGACAAACAAGGACAGACAAACGGATTTAGTCGATTACATCGACCCAGTGCGTAACTGGTACTTAATTTATCGACCCCGAAAGGATGAAAGGCAAAGTGGACCTTGGCGGAATTTGAACTCAGAACGTAACGGCAGACGAAATACGGCTACGCATTTCGCCCGGCGTGCTAACGATTATGCCAACTCGCCGCCTTATGTATATATATCGTGGCACTCTGTCGGCAACGACGACGAGGGTTCCAGTTGATCCGATCAACGGAACAGCCTGCTCGTGAAATTAACGTGCAAGTGGCTGAGCACTCCACAGATACGTGTACCTTTAACATAGTTCTCGGGGTGATTCAGCGTGAAACGGAGTGTGACAAGGCTGGCCCTTTGTGAATATAGGTGCAACAGAAACAGGAAGGAAGAATGAAAGTAAGTTGTGGTGAAGGGGTCAGTATACGTTCGCCATTACCTTCCCGCCGCATGGAGCTTAGATGTCTCGCCCGGTCTGAGATTCGAGCCCGCGGTCCAGTCCGCTGTTACAACTACTAGGCCATGTGCCTCCATATATATATATATATATATATATTCTTAATATATATATATATATATATATATAATATATATATATATATATCATATATATATATATATATATAGTAGTATATAGATATATATAATAATATATATACAAGATAAGGGCAGAAGAAAATTCTAATGCCAGATAGCCGAACAAAAAATGTGTCGATAACCATTAAATTTATGCATCTCGAAATAAACCGATAGAAATCTCTAAAAAATTCGTTATTACCGTATTGGTTCAATTTCGGGGTTAATTCCCAGAAATTTTCCCCTCTTCAGCGGCACCATACGCGACGATATAAATGAAATACTTATTCATACCCACGGAAGAAGCAAGCACCAAGTCCCGAGCAGACTTAAGTACCCCAAATATATCCAAATAGAAAAATCTTCGGCGCACCTTTAAAGACATTTTTTGATATGCTGGCCATTGATAAAAATTTTTTCCCGAAAAAATTTTATCCTATATCAATTATATATGTATATATATTTAAGGAGATTAGTTATAGGGAGAAGAATATACCATAAACATGTATAAAAAAATGGAGAGATGTTGAAACAGAAATAGATTTGTTATAAAACTGGATTGAATCCAGTTTTATAATAAATCTGTTTCGGTTTCAACATCTTCTCTCCATTGTTTTAAATACTTGTTTATGATATATTCTTAGACCTATAACGAATCTCCTCAAATACTATTTTCCTTTTCTTATTACCTGCTTCGGCTGTTCTTCATGATTATGACGAATCCTTATTAGAAATCACCTTTTCTCTCTTTTTGGATCCCACCAAAAGTTTGAAGTGTTCTTTTTGTAATTACCTTTTCTCATATATATATATATAACGGGAAGCTTTATGAAAATAAACAAAAGACGAAGGCAGGTGGAGTACAAACAAACAATTGTATTAGTATGGCGCTCAGGAATATAAATAAAACAAGTGTTTTACGTTTCGAGGCTACGCTCTTCTACAGAAAGATACACAGAAAAAGAAACACATAGAGAAACGAGGAGAGAAAAAAATGCGTGCAGAAGCTAGCGATTCAACAAGGTATATAGACTATATAGTATATATTATATATATATATATTATATCTATATATATATATAATAATATACATACATATACACATATGCATGTATACACACACAAATACATGTAAACATATTTACATCTACCGTAATCCCTCGACTATCGCGATAGGTGAAAATCCGCGAAGTAAAAACAGTACTGTACTGTATATTTATTATTACTATTTTTATTGTTTGTATATATATATTTATTATATTATAAATGCAAAACACCACCACACACTCGCCTCCCGTGTTTCGTTTTCCATACAGCATGAGCGATTCTTTGTTTACTCATCTACGGTACACTACATATTTTCTTTTAATATATTTTAATTGGAGCCGCAATGGCCCAGTGGTTAGGGCAGTGGACTCGCGGTCGTAGGATCGCGGTTTCGATTCCCAGACCGGGCGTTGTGAGTGTTTATTGAGCGAAAACACCTGAAAACTCCACGACGCTCCGGCAGGGGGTGGTGATCCCTGCTGTACTCTTTCACCACTTCTTCCACTCTTTCTTCCACTCTTTCTTCTGTTGGCCTGCTCGCTTAGCCAGCGGGGTGGCGTCATTCGAAGGCTAAAACAATGCGAACGCATTGTGACCAGCGATGTGTAGCAACATCTGATGGTCTGGTCGGTCACGTGATCACGTGATATTTTAATTAAATTTACGTTCTGAGTTCAAATTGCATTTCAACCTTTCGAGGTCGATAAATTAAATACCAGTTGCGTCCTGGGGTCGATCTAATCAACTGGCACCCACCACCAAAATTTCAGGCTTTGTGCCTAAATTAGAAAAGAATTGTTATTAGCTATCCAAAGGCGGGGAGCTGGCAGTATCGTTAGCACGCCGGGCGAAATGCGTAGCCGTATTTCGTCTGCCGTTACGTTCTGAGTTCAAATTCCGCCGAGATCGACTTTGCCTTTCATACTTTCGGGGTCGATTAAATAAGTACCAGTTACGCACTGGGGTCGATATAATCGACTTAATCCGTTTGTCTGTCCTTGTTTGTCTCTTCTGTGTTTAGCCCCTTGTGGGTAGTAAAGAAATAGGTATTTCGTCTGCCGCTACGTTCTGAGTTCAAATTCCGCCGAGGTCGACTTTGCATTTCATACTTTCGGGGTCGATAAATCAAGTACCAGTTACGCACTGTGGGTCTATGTAATCGACTTAATTCCTTAGTCTGTCCTTGTTTGTCTCTTCTATGTTAAGCCTCTTGTGGGCAATAGAGAAATAAGAAACGTTAGCACGCCGGGCGAAATGCTTTACGTTCTGAGTTCAAATTCCGAGGTCGTCTTTGCCTTTTCATCCATCCGCGGTCGATAAATTAAGTACCAGTTGTGTACTAGAGTCGATCACATTGACTGGCCCCCTCCCCCACCAAATTTCGGGTCTTGAAATAAGCGTGAAAATGCCTATTTTAGCACAGAAATAATTAAAATGTGTGCGTAGGTACGCTTGAATGAGTATACGTAGGTGTGTTTATATGCATGTACATGGCTGTGTGGTAAGTAGCTTGCTTACCAACCACATGGTTCCGGGTTCAGTCCCTCTGTGTGGCACTTTGGGCAAGTATCTCCTCCTAAAGGCTCGGACAGACCAAAGCCTTGTGAGTGGATTTGGTAGACAGAAACCGAAAGAAGCCCATCGTGTGTATAAGTGTGTGTGTTTGTGTGTGTGTGCGTTCGCGCGTGCTTGTCTCCCCCACCATCTCTTGGTGTGTTTATGTCCCCGTAACCTAGCGGTTCGATAGAATAAGTACTAGGCTTACAAAGAATAAGCGGTCGATTTCTTCGACTAAAGGCGGTGCTACAGCATGGCTACAGTCAAATGACGGAAACAGATTAAAGGAATAAAAGAAAAATCTATCAACCGCAGAAATCCGCGATATACTGAAGAGACTGCGATATAAATTTACATATATTAGCCAGAAAAATCCGCGATGTACTGAGAGCGCGATAGGTGAACCGCGATATGGCGAGTGATAACTGTATTCATGCAGACGGTTAGGGCAGCAGACTCGCGGTCATAGGATCGCGGTTTCGATTCCCAGACCGGGCGTTGTGAGTGTTTATTGAGCGAAAACACCTGAAGCTCCACGAGGCTCCGGCAGGGGATGGTGGTGATCCCTGCTGTACTCTTTCACCACAACTTTCTCTCACTCTTACTTCCTGTTTCTGTTGTACCTGTATTTCAAGGGGCCGGCCTTGTCACTCTCTGTGTCACGCTGAATATCCCCGAGAATACGTTTCGGGTACACGTGTCTGTGGAGTGCTCAGCCACTTACACGTTAATTTCACGAGCAGGCTGTTCCGTTGATTCAGATCACCGGACCCTCATCGTCGTACCGACGGAGTGCTTCCTCCTCATGCAGACGGGCAGGTATTCGTAACGTATATAGATCCATCGTAAGTAGATATATAC
>NW_021833864.1:40000-53446 GCF_006345805.1 Octopus sinensis | reverse complement strand
CACTGCGTGGCACCTTGGGCAAGTGTCTTCTACTATAGCCTCGGGCCGACCAAATCCTTGTGAAAGGATTTGGTAGACGGATACGGAAAAAAGCCCGTCATATATATATATATATATATATATATATACATATATACATACACACATATATATGTGTATATGTTTGTATATCTGTGTTTACGTCCCCGTAATTTAGCGGTTCGGCAAAGAGATCGATAGCATAAGTCCTGAGGTTGATTTGTTCGACCAAAGGCGGTGCTCCAGTATGGCCGCAGTCAAACGACTGAAACAAGTAAAAAAATAGAAGAATACATACATACATATATGCATATATATATATATATATATATATATTACAGAGAGAGAGAGAGAGAGAGGGAGAGAGAGAGAGAGAGAGATAGATAGATAGATAGATAGACAGACAGACAGACAGACAGATAGATAGATAGATAGATAGATAGACAGACAGACAGACAGACAGATAGATAGATAGATAGATAGATAGATAGATAGATAGATAGATAAATAGAGAGATAGACAGACAGACAGACAGACAGACAGACAGACAGACAGATAGATAGATAGATAGATAGATAGATAGATAGATAGATAGATAGATAGATATAAACACGTTAGCCATAACTAGGGATTATGTTATCAACGGTTATTATTACCAAAATTAATATTTTCGAAATATGTTTAGCGTATTTTCACAGTGTAATCATCATATAGTTGTACCCTAGAAATATCCGTCCCATAGTGATCATAATAAGCAGCTTCCACGGGATGTATACCGATTGAACACATTAAGCAATCTATGATCCACGTGTTATATGTTTAGCAACGTATGTGTGCGAGTGTTGGGAGTTATTGTATGTTGCTAAAAATAGAACGAGTGGATCATAGATAGCTTAACGTTTCGAATTGTAATTTAGACATACATACAATTTATACATACAATTTATACATACATACAATTATACATACAAACAATTTATACATACATACAATTATACATACATACAATTTATACATACATACAATTGTTATTTATACATAGGCGCAGGAGTGTCTGTGGGGTAGGTAGCTTGTTTACCAACCACATGGTTCTGGGTTCAGTCCCACTGCATGGCATCTTGGGCAAGTGTCTTCTACTATAGCCTCAGGCCGACCAAAGCCTTGTGAGTGGATTTGGTAGACGGAAACTGAAAGAAGCCCGTCGTATATTTGTATATATATATGTATGCGTGTGTGTGTTTGTGTCTGTGTTTGTCCTCCTAGCATTGCTTGACAACCGATGCTGGTGTGTTTATGTCCCCGTTACTTTTACCGATCTAACGTCTTAACCTATTTCTTTATTACACGGTTCGGCAAAAGAGACCGATAGAATAAGTACTGGGCTTACAAAAAAGAATAAGTCCCGGCGTCGAGTTGCTCGATTAAAGGCGGTGCTCCAGCATGGCCGCAGTCAAATGACTGAAACAAGTAAAAGAATTAAAGAGTAAGAGAATACAGTAATGTGAGTTTGAATGTGAATGTCTGTTTGAGCGTGTGCAGACACGACCATATATGAATGTGTTAATTCAATGCGCACGTATAAATCCGCAAAAGCCTGCGCCTCAGTTTGATTTTCCATATATATTTATGAATGTACGTATGTACGTATCTTTGGGATTTATTTTAAGTTTTATTTCTCCTTTGTCCATTAACAAAATGTCAAAGCTACTTTGTTTGAATGTTCTGCTTACTCAGGATTGGTTGATTTAGTCACATGTGTGCATGTTTTGTGTATGTGTATTGGTGTGGATAAACTTACAATTGCGGATGTGCGTATCACAAAAGAATACACAAGTGTATATTTCATAACAATTCATGTGCGTACGTAGTTGTATTCCATTTGTATATGTAATTGTGTGCGTGTCTTCATCGAAAGACCTCGAGTGGAGAATCTCTTTTGCAATGTTTTACAGATTTTCGTTGTTCCTCTCATCGAGTGTATCGGGAACGTGTGTATTTTAGTCTGCTCTTTTCTTTTCTTCTTCTTTTATTTATTATTTTTTTTGAGAATTCAAGCATTTCTAGGTTTCTATGCCTACCAATTGCGACGTACACCAGTGCACCTATAATAATAGGAACAAGTAAGGCGGCGAGCTGGCAGAAACGTTAGCACGCCGGGAGAAATGCTTTGCGGTATTTCGTCTGCGTTACGTTGTGAGTTCAAATTCCGCCGAGGTCGACTTTGCCTTTCATCCTTTCGGGGTCGATAAATTAAGTACCAGTTACGCACTGGGGTCGATGTAATCGACTTAATACCTATGTCTGTCCGTGTTTGTCCCCTCTGTGTTTAGCCCCTTGTGGGTAATAAAGAAATAGGTATTGTGGTATTTCGTCTGCCTTTACCGTCTAAGTTCAAATTCCGCCGAGGTCGACTTTGCTTTTTATCCTTTCGGGGTCGATAGATTAAGTACCAGTTGCGTACTGGTTCGATCTAATCGACTGGCTCCCTACCCCAAAATTTCGGGCCTTGTGCCAAGAGTAGAAAACAATAATAGGAACAAGTGAAAATCTGTAGCCGGAATATAAGAGCTGCAGTTCTTATATGTAGTTCAGCAATTCTCCATAGATGTTCACCTCAGCCCCAATTTTTTAGTCATTTATATCTACTGGGCAGCTGACCTCTACAACAATGCATGGCTTTTGTTCCCTGCCCCATACAACTATTTCTGGCCTGTTATGCTGATTGCATATGAAATTGCTGATTGCATGAAATTGCTGATTGCATGCATGCATGCATGTATGGTATGTATGTATGTATGTATGTATGTATGTATGTATGTATGTATGTATGCGGAGAGCTGGCAGAAACGTTAGCACGCCGGGCGAAATGCTTAACGGTATTTCGCTTGTCGTTACGTTCTGAGTTCAAATTCCGCCGAGATTGACTTTGCCTTTCATCCTTTCGGGGTCGATAAATTAAGTACCAGTTACGCACTGGGGTCGATGTAATCGACTTAATACCTATGTCTGTCCTTGTTTGTCCCCTCTATGTTTAGCCCCTTGTGGGTAATAAAGAAATATGTATGTATGTATGTATGTATGTATGTATGTATGTATGTAGGTAGGTATGTATGTATGTATGTATGTATGTATTGCACCTTGCATCTTATTCTTTTTGTGTGATTTAAAAATATATCACGTGATTATATTGTATAGCTTAAGTCATATACAGATAAATAAATACACCCACCACCCATCCGTCCATTCAAACGCACATAAAGGCATACATACTCTTTGCTTTGCTTCCTCGACTTCTAATGGAGTTGTGCGGGCTCCGTCGTAACGTACGGCGTGTTTAAAGCGTTTTTAGCACTGGCTGAACCCATCCCTCTCCAGGTCTGAATAAGCCTGACTTCTCGAGATAGATAGATAGATAGATAGATAGAGAGAGAGAGAGAAAGAGAGCGAGAGAGAGAGAGAGAGAGAGAGAGAGAGAGAGAGAGAGAAAAGGCAAGAGGAAGCAAGAGTCCACATCTGCATACAGGGATGATACATTATCAAATCCGAATATACGAAAGACAATGTTAACCTCGGTGTTATTTGAACTCATAACGCAGAAAACAAGAACGATTAACGGAAAGCGATTTCCCGGTCTAAAGTCTTAACCACTTCCGCTCACGGACACATACACACAGGCAGGCATGCGCAATAAACACACACACGCATCTAAACACATACATACTCTTTACTCTTTTACTTGTTTCAGTCATTTGACTGCGGCCATGCTGGAGCACCGCCTTTAGTCGAGCAAATCGACCCCAGGACTTATTCTTTGTAAGCCTAGTACTTATTTTATCGGTCTCTTTTGCCGAACCGCTAAGTGACGGGGACGTAAATACACCAGCAGCGGTTGTCAAGCAATGCTAGGGGGACAAACACAGACATACACATATATATATACATACATATATACGACAGGCTTCTTTCAGTTTCCGTCTACCATATCCACTCACAAGGCATTGGTCGGCCCGGGGCTATAGCAGAAGACACTTGCCCAAGATGCCACGCAGTGGGACTGAACCCGGAACCATGTGGTTGGTTAGCAAGCTACGCACACGAATGCATAAACAGACAGACACACACATGCACGCGCACACACATACACACACATATATACAGGGTATTTCAAAATGAATGGCCCACCCTTACAGAGTGAACTTATCTCAATATCTCACCATGCTTGTCCATTTGGGTGCTACCCCAGTTGGAAAAAGAGGTACCCGATTTCATTATGCAGCAAGACGGTGCCCTGTCACATTGGCATAAACATGTACGCGAGTACCTCAACCAGCATCTTCCAGAACCCTGGATTGCGCGCGTGCTGAGTTGAAATGATGGTCTGTTCCCTGCCCCCACACCTCACCCAGGTCCTTCGACCTAACGCTTTGCGACGCTTTCCTTTGAGGCTATCTGAAAGACAAGCTGTTCATATTCCCATTTCCACAGGACTTACTGGAGCTAAAGCAACGGATAGGCAACACGGTGAACTCAGTTGATCAGGTTATGCTAGTACGGATGTGGTGTGAACTAAACTGTCGTGTAGACGTCTGCGGTGTGGGCAAAGTGCGCCCACATCGAACGTCTGGGATTCAGTAAAAACTTGAAGAGCTAATCCTTCATATTACTCTTTTAGTCTTTTACTTGTTTCAGTCATTTGACTGTGGCCATGCTGGAGGACCGCTTTTAGTCGAAGGAATCGATCCTTTGTAAGCCTAGTACTTGGTAATAGCTATAAATATGCGTGAGAGAGAGAGAGAGAGAGAGAGAACGTGTTTTTTTTTTAAATTCTATTCCCCCCTTTTTGTCCTCTTTCTTTCCCTTTACGATCCCTTTTGAACGAATACCAAACCCCCTTTTTTTACCCCCAAAAGAAAAGCTCTAACTTCTAATTTGTCCTGTCTGTGTGCAGCCCTGTGTGGCTAATAAAGAAACATATCTATCTATCTATCTGTCTGTCTGTCTGTCAATCTCTCTCTCTTTCTCTCTCTCTCTCTCTCTCTCTCTCTCTCTCTCTCTCTGTACATATATATATATACTGAAGTTGCAGAGTCATTAGAGCGCCAGACGAAAGCCTTGCAGATTAAAATTTTCTTTTCATTTCAACATGCTGCTACTCTAGATCTTTTTAAGGACCAACTTTGCTTTTCATCCTTCCAAGGTTGATAGATGAAGTATGGGCTTCAGGCAGTGGACTATTAAATTGTTGGGCGGAATGCCCTTTCGTTATTTATTCGAGCTTTCTGCACTCTGACCTCAAATTTTGCCCTAACCTACTTAGTTATAAACGTAATGCGTCGCCAGGTTCGAGCGCTTGAACACCTGGTCTTAGTATGCATTTAACGGTCTTCAACGTTCAGAACAGGTCTCCTGTATGACATCGCACCAGTCAAACAGATCCCACTAAAGTATTTGTGGCCTTTCTCTTGACCAATACACATCTGCATATGTACGTGTTTTGTGTGTTTATGTTTGTTTGAGACAAAGTGGATGGAAGCATTCCGTCGGTTACGACGACGAGGGTACCGGTTGATCCGAATCAACGGAACAGCCTGCTCGTGAAATTAACGTGTAAGTGGCTGAGCACTCCACAGACACGTGTACCCTTAACGTAGTTCTCGGGGATATTCAGCGTGACACAGAGAGTGACAAGGCCGGCCCTTTGAAATACAGGTACAACAGAAACAGGAAGTAAGAGTGAGAGAAAGTTGTGGTGAAAGAGTACAGCAGGGATCACCACCATCCCTGCCGGAGCCTCGTGGAGGTTTAGGTGTTTTTGCTCAATAAACACTCACAACGCCCGGTTAGGGAATCGAAACCGCGATCCTACGACCGTGAGTCCGCTGCCCTAACCACTGAGCCATTGCGCCTCCACTTTGAGACAAAGTATGTCTCTGTGTATTGATATGCGTGTACGAACAGCGAAAATAACTACGCGACTTAATAATCCGACATATGTATTCACATCTACAATTTTCAATGTATAGGCGCAGGAGTAGCTGTGTGGTAACTAGCTTGTTTACCAACCACATGGTTCCGGGTTCAGTCCTACTGCGTGGCACCTTAGGCAAGTGTCTTCTACTATAGCCTCAGGCCGACCAAAGCCTTGTGAGTGGATTTGGTAGACGGAAACTGAAAGAAGCCCGTCGTATACATGTATATATATGTATGTGCGTGTATATTTGTGTGTCTGTGTTTGTCCCCCTAGCATTGCTTGACAGCCGATGCTGGTGTGTTTATGTCCCCGTCACTTAGCGGTTCGACAAAAGAGACTGATAGAATAAGTACTGGGCTTACAAAGAATAAGTCCCGGGGTCGAGTTGCTCGATTAAAGGCGGTGCTCCAGAATGGCCGCAGTCAAAATGACTGAAATAAGTAAAAAGAAAAAAAGAAAAAAGAAAAAAGAAAAAAAAGGTATTAATAGATATGAGTATATTTGTCTATGTGCCTCCCTCTTATAATAGATATCTGTAGACAAATCTATAAATATCCAGCACAACACACCACATCTCTCTCTCTCTCTGTCTCTCTCACACACATACACACATACACACATGCATATATATGTTTGTGCTAATCGAAATGTTATGTACCGCTACCAATATTAAATATTATATAATCTGAGGCAGATTGGCAGAATCGATAGAGAGGCCTGGCTCTATTTCATTAGCACACACTCACACACGCACACATACATAAGCACTCGCATACACATATAACTTCTCTTTTCATCATGTGTGCATATATTATATATATATATATATATATGTATGCATGCATGTACTTATGTATGTGTGTGAGAAAGAGAGAGATTTCTATTTCAAACTCGCTGAGATCAAGCAAGTCATTTATCCCTTCGGGGTCGAAAACATAAAGTACCAGTCAAGTAGCGGGATTAATCCAATCGATATTTCCCTTACCCGTAGCTGTGTGACCTTGTCATTGTGTAAGAAATCAATACTGAATATAACGTGATGTGGATCGACAGCTTCATTATTTGTCGAACAAAACATCTTGCAATATTTTTTTTAACCTTCTGATTGCGAATCCCGTCAAGGTAGGCTTTTGTCCATTCATGCCAATAAACACAGTATCTGTAATACACTGAGGTTAAGTTATTCGCCACTATCTTCCCAATAAAGTCTTGGCCGTGTGACAATTTCACAAAGCTTTATGTTAAAACAGTTCAGTGGCTTACCTGGTGGAATTCGTTTACTTAAGTTCTAAGTTCAAATCCTACCACATCGATTTTCACTAGGTTACCTTTTTCTTTACCACCCTCAAGGGGCTAAACACAGAGAGGACAAACAAGGACAGACAAACGGATTAAATCAATTATATCGACCCCAGTGCGTAACTGGTACTTAATTTATCGACCCCGAAAGGATGAAAGGCAAAGTCGACCTCGCCGGAATTTGAACTCAGAACGCAACGGCAGACGAAATACGTATTTCTTTATTACCCACAAGGGGCTAAACACAGAGGGGACAAACAAGGACAGACAAACGGATTAAATCAATTATATCGACCCCAGTGCGTAACTGGTACTTAATTTATCGACACCGAAAGGATGAAAGGCAAAGTCGATCTCGGAAGAATTTGAACTCAGAACGCAACGGCAGACGAAATACGGCTACGCATTTCGCCCGGCGTGCTAACGTTTCTGCCAGCTCGCCGCCTAGGTTAAAGTCATATAAGCGTGTAGGTTCTCTTGTAGTTTATCATCCCTTTAAAATTTATAGCAGTCTGTTAATGATCTTGAAAGTTTAAACCCTAGAAGAGGACGTGCAACAGTCTACAACGGTAAAAATAAACACACATACACACATATACACACAGATACATATATAAATACGCTCACACACATTTATAACTTGCCTTTTGTCATGTATGCATACGTATGTATGTATATTTATGTGTGTGTGTGTGTGTGAAAGAGAGAGAGAGAATGTGTAATGAATGGTGTAGATCAAATGAGTTAATCTCTCAGTGAGCCGGCTCTGTGCTCCAGTTTCGATTTCAGGCTGAAGTGAACTCGCTTCTCTAACAGTGCATCTGCTCGCGAGAATGGAACAAGACTGAAAGTCTGACAAAATACAGAAAAATTTAATTTCCTCCTCTGCAAACGCGTGACCTTGTGCACATGTGATGCCTCATACACACTCACACCATCCTGTTTGGATAAAAGAATACAAGTTTGTGTGTGTGTGTGTGTGATTGTTGGTTAGTGCCCACTCAGTCATTTCTGTTTCAGCCGACCTATAGCCAAAAGACGTTCCAGCCATGATCAACCTGTACGCCCGCGCGTGTGTGTGTAAATGTGTATGTGTATGACAGTATTATATTCAAACTGTCCATCTTTGTTGTTAGGGCGCTAGGTTGTAATTTGAAACAACCTCGCTGCTATTTCTAGCAGGACGACTGGCCGGCCGTATGGAAGCTCTTTTGTGATGTGTCTATGGGTGGATGAAGTTGCTTATGTGCGCATGGTAGGCTTTTTCTAAAAAAAAACGAATAATTTAGAAAGAAAGAGAAAGACAGAGAGAATGTGGAGAGGAAGAGAGAGAAAGAAAGCGGAGAGAAGGAGAGCAGTGTTATCAACGTTGGCCGTCTGTTGGGTTTGAACTTTGCAGCTGTTTGACTGAACCCGTTACACTGATGCACCACTGCACTACTACTTCGGTTGCAGCTGCTGCTACTTCTTTCATTACGACAGCTATCACTACTATCGCTACAACTACTACTACTACTACTACTCCATTGAGTGCACTGCCACTTAAACTGTTGCACTGCCAGTCTGCACTTGGCACATGCATTAAGGCACAGTAGTAAAAGCTCGTGCTCCATCTTAAGATGCGAAACTCAGTGGTTGCCAGGGACAACTGTTGATGTCAGATGCAAAATGTCTGTGTGTCTGTGTGCGTCTACCAACGTCGGTCGGTTGGTGTCAGTCATTTGACCAACAGCCACAGTCTGCCGGCGGTTTTTGCCTGCCTTTCACAGTAAGTATTATTTCAGTCTTATTCTTATTCCTATTCGTCATTTCATTCTGTTGCAGCACTGTGCTTGCTGCTTGTTGCTTCTTTGATGATGAATGCGGCTTGTTCGTTTAGTTGCTTTTTTTTTGTTAATCATGTGACAGATATATATAAAGTTAACATGAATGCGTGTACATGTTATATATATGTATATATATATATATATTATATATATATAATATATATATATATGTATACGTATATGTATATGTATATATATTTTATATATATATATATATGTATATGTATACATATATGTATGTATATTTATATATATATACACACAGGTTTGTATGTATATATACATAATACACAAATACATATAGATCACACTCATTTATGCCTATATACTCTATGTACTATGTATATATATATAATATATATATATATAATATATATATTATATATATATATACCTTTATGTACATATATATGCATATATACATACATACATATATCCAGACATACATTTATTTGTATAAATATATATTATGTATATTTATGTAAATACATGCAGTCATATAAATATATATGTGTGTGTATATATATATTATATATATATACACACTTATGCACATATATATGCATATATACATACATACATATCCAGACATACATTTATTTGTATATATATATATATGTATATTTATATATATAAATACATATACAGTCATATAAATATATATGTGTGTATATATATATATATATATATATATATATAATATATATATATAATATATATATAGAAATACGCATACTCGCACACGCACAGACACGCAATTATGTACATGCATACACGCACGCACTTTAATTTTTTGCAAAAAAAGAAAAAAAACGAAAATATGTTCAATGCTTACAAATTGTAGACTATTTTATTTATTGTATGGAATTGGTACCCGTTGTGCTGCGTAACAACAGTTTCTCGTATTGCACGACACTTACAGGGAAATACCATCTCTTGAGGAATCACGCAACACGTGGAACTCCGAACTGCTTGTGTGTGCGTGTATGCAAGTGCGCATGTGTCCAAGTTTACCAGTCAATGCGTTCACCGTACTTTGACATTTCTAATATAATTTATATTTTAACATTTTATTTATATTTGCGTTTGTATTTTTCTTGTAATTGATTATGTGTATGATATACATATATATATATATATATATATATGTCAGTACATATGTATATAATTATGTGCATTAACTATAGCATTAAAGATTTTAGTTCTTATTTCTGCAACCGCAGGTGTTCTAACATCCTATTCATATTTAGTGACGATTATAGTTTTCCCTTTTGGTAAAACATTGCACACGGCGTCTATATTAATTATATATATATATATATATAATATATATATATATATATATATATATATAGATATATATATATATATAATAATATATACTTTGTAAAGCAGCAGAAAATTCAACAAAACCTGTTACTCTGAGTTTCCGTTGCCGTTCATCGGACAGTTTTTGCTAGATTCTAAAGCATATTACTCTACCACTGGTATTTGAGTACTCTTTTTTCCACCTTGTTTCACATTTATGTGTTTACTCCAGTATATATATATATATATATATATATATATAGCATATTCATATATATATATATAATATATATATATATATATATATAATATATATATATATATATATATATATATATATATATATATAATATGGTATAAATCACACACATAGGGCATGATTATTATGTGGTCTTTATGAATTAATAATAATAGTAACCCTTTCTACTAGGGGCACAAGGCCTGAAATTTGGGGAAGGGGACTAATCGATTGCATCGATTCCCAGTGTTTCACTGGTACTTAATTTATTGACGCCGAAAGGTTGAATAGCAAAGTCAGCCTCGGTGGAATTTGAACTCGGAACATAGCGACGGGCAAAATACCTATTTCTTTACTACCCACAAGGGGCTAAACACAGAGAGGACAAACGGATTAAGTCGATTACATCGACCCCAGTGTGTAACTGGTACTTAATTTATCGACCCCCGAAAGGATGAAAGGCAAAGTGGACCACGGCGGAATTTGAAATGAGAACGCAATGGCAGACAAAATACCGCTAGGTATTTCGCCGGGTATGCTAACGTTTCTGCCAGCTCATCGCCTTAATAATAATAATAATAATAATAATAATAATAATAAAGTGTTATTTGAGAGTTGTACGTGCTGTTGTGATGTGGGTGCTATCACATGAAAAGTATGAATATGTGCGTGTGTGTGCGTGTGTGTGTGTGCATTTGTGTTCTACATGCGTTGTAGCTGTATGTGCATTTATCATTATATATGTGTCTATACCTGTGTATTCGTATCCTTATCGTCTCTCTCTCTCACACACGCACACACACATATATATATGCCTGTGTGTGTGTAATAGTAGTAGTAGTAGTAGTAGTAGTGGTGGTGGTGGTGGTGGTGGTGGTGGTGGTAGTAGTTGTAGTAGTAGTAGTAGTAGTAGTAGTAGCAGCAGCAGCAGGAGGAGGAGAAGGGGAGAAGGGGGAGGAGGAGGAATATATATGCTGAGGATTCACAAAATTGATATATTCTGTACATTTATTGAGCACTTCATCTTAGTTTTCGAACAACAAATTTCCGCGTGTGTGCCTGTGTGTGTATGTGAATGTTTTTACAAAGGCGCAATAATTGTTTCTAATTTCTTCATGTTAAAATATGTTTCTTTATTAGCCACACAGGGCTGCACACAGACAGGACAAATTACAAGGTAGAGCTTTTCTTTTGGGGGTAAAAAAAAGAGGGTTTGGTTTTCGACCAAAAGGGATCGTAAAGGGAAAGAAAGAGTACAAAAAAAGGGGGGAATAAAATTTTTTAAAAAAGGGGGGGAGAGGAAAAAAATAGGAAAGAAAAAAAAATTGATCAAAAGGGATCGTTATCACAGAAATGTCAATATGAAGTGTAAAGTGGAGGACAGGTGAGGTTTACCCGTGGAAAGAAAAGCCTACGGAAAAGACCTCGGTAACCTCGGTCAATGAAGTCACATGTTATATTTCTTTTTTTTTTTGCAAATAAGCAACTCTGTGTATTAATTTTTACGGTTCATAGAATCATAGTCATGTTAAAATAATAAAAGTTGGTAACAGAGATGAAAACAAAATAAACACAAAAGCAATCAACCGTTTGCAGATTTACGCTGTATTTCAAAATTTCGGCTTTAAAATGTCTTTATCAAGAGAAAAATAGGGAATGAGCTTAGCTCTGATCTGCACAGATAAATGGGCATAGGGTTGTGACATGCGCAGACAGGTTATGTTATATTAGCCAATTAACGTCGCTCAACTGATGTCTGTTCTTGATAGTGAAGTTTAATTTATTAATGATAATAGTATTCTTAACCCTTTGATCTTAAATATTCTGTTCGCTTTTACGCATGGTGACCATGATATCTCTTCAGATGTGTTTTTTTTTCCCTGAGAGAAGCAATTGTGTGAATGTGTTCTTAAGCGAATGATTACTTTGATAATAGTGCTCGTCCTGCAAAATCTGCTACATTCGTTCGATCTTGCTATTTGGGGGCCTTAAGCACAGGCCAACATATAGTACTCCGCGACAAGACTTTCAGACATACAAAATGGTGGATGTGAAATAACAGATTAAATCCTCGGGCCAAAACCTACAATTTTATTAGATATAACTTATATCTTTAATTTTGTATATTTAATGCTAAATACCACTTAGCACAAGTTTATAAATGATATACTTATAACAAGTGCAACTTGAAAACTGCAAATTTTAAACATTTATTCATTAAAAAACAAAAAAAAAAAAGAACTATAACAAAGGGGAAATATAAAATGCGGAACATTATTGAAGATCTTTCTACAGAAATCGAGGTAGATGGCCATTTTTTGAAAAAAGAAATTCTAATGAGGGCGTCATATCTGTACGAACCGACATCTCTTTTATTCCATTAACTTTTAATCCTGAAGACACATGTAAGTAGCTTGCTAACCAACCACATGGTTCTGGGTTCAGTCCCACTGCGTGGCATGCTTGGGCAAGTGTCTTCTGCTATAGCCCGGGCCGACCAATGCCTTATGAGTGGATTTGGTAGACAGAAACTGAAAGAAGCCTGTCGTATATATATATATATATATATATATATTATATATATATATATTATATATATATATATATAATATATATATATATATATATATATGTGTGTGTGTGTGTGTGTGTGTGTGTGTGTGTGTGTGTGTATGTGTGTGTGTGTTTGTGTGTCTGTGTTTGTCCACCTAGCATTGGTTGACAACCGATGCTGGTGTGTTTACGTCCCGGTCACTTAGCGGTTCGGCAAAAGAGAACGATAGAAT
>NW_021833864.1:20000-35000 GCF_006345805.1 Octopus sinensis | reverse complement strand
GTAGATAATTATTTTTTATGAGTAACTTGCTTTTCATACGCATCGCCCCAGTCACACATCGTATGCTTGCTGTGACATCCTTGTCACTTCCTATCATTTACATATTCTTTCTTTACACAACTGTATGAGAGAGAGAGAGAGAGAGAGAGAGGGGGGGGCATGGGAGACAAATGTGTCGCGCAGTTCATCAGTTCATCTCAATCCATTCACTATTATCACATGACGTCAGTTCATTACTTCATGCCACCTCCGCCATTCATTAAGGTCGCATAATCAAACACACGCTATAGAAAAGACAAGGCAATTAATCGCTGCTGCTGCTACTACTACTACTACTACTACTACTACTACTTGAAATAAGAACTGATGCAATATCGTATACGTACTGAGCATGAAATAGTATTTTACCTCTGTCCTTTTGTTGATATACATCACTGTATTTCAAACACATACAAACACATATATGGATGCGTGTGTGCATCTTATATCTATGCTCATATACATATATATATACATGTGTGTGTACATCTGTATACATGCATATTATCTTATATAAATATACGTACATGCATACACACTCACGTTCATACATACATACATATAATTAGACACATACACACTCTCTCACACACATACACGCACACACACACACGCACACACACACACGTTTGTATATATAAATATAGATGTGTATGTATATATATTTGCATACACACATACCTGTATATACAATGTTATTGATATACGAGGTCTGATCAATAAATATCCGGACGGTTGTCATAGTAACGAAGCTAAAGCATGCAGAGTGAAGCCGCTTGCCACAGATTGACCTTGGATTCTGTTGTGCATGTGCACAAAGTTTTAACGTTCGAGCTCACTTCCACTATGCACTGAAGTGCTTGGAAGGAAGGTGTGTAGCGTGTGATCGCCGCATTGACCATGACTGGGAAAGTTGTCGTGATACCTGCTCAGAGGCGTGCGTAAAGTTTCAGAAAGACAGGAGTGTATGAGCCGCACGCAAGTGTGCCAGTGATTCAGGCGTTTCTAAGATGGCCAAAAATATGTCGATGCTGACGAACATTCTGGGAGACATGGCCATGCAGCTGTGAGGGTAAATCGTCGAATCACCATCCGGTGCAGGCGAGCAATTAGATGGATCATTAAAACCAGAAAAAGGATAGCATGCTATTGCTATGGAGAGCTTTCGCTCTCAGTCGTCTGGATTACTGCTCCCTATTGTGATCGCTGCTGAGCGTCAAACTTGAAGTAAGTCAGCGTCACTACACGAATAAAGAGTGACTCTGTGAAACAGATGAGCTAGTGGAAGAGGTTAAAAGCACTGAAACTCTACTCCCTAGAGAGAAGGCGTGAAAGATATGCAGTGATATACACATGGAAGATCCTTGAAAGATCTAGCTCCTAACTTTGGAACTGAAAGCTATACCAAGCACCGACTGGATGGCACCGCATAATACCAAAGATCCAATTTTCTCCATCTCGAATAAGGCCCAGTATACTAATAGCTCGGCTTTCAGGGATCTTCACTTATTTAACATTCTGCCAAACAATCTACAAGATAGAGACTCTCTCTCTTATCCGTTTCTCTTTAACTTCTTGTGTCCACAAGGGGTTGGGGAAACAGATTTGATGACACGACGAATCCTCTCGAACTCTTCACACTTCCGTGTTAAAATGGATGAATATGGAAGATAACAACATCAACCATGTTTGCTATTATTACTCATAACTACTTATGATTTTCTGACAGGTCACTAACCTGACACTAGACGCTATCAATGCTGCCATCCTAAGCGTCAAACCATTACATCTAATAATGATGTAACGGAGTTCGTTCGTATCTACATTGTCCACTTTAATTGCATTGCCATTCTTGACATCTGATAGAAATACTCGCTGATTCAATCACAGCCTGAAGTATGATGATGATAATAGTTGTATTTATATACTTTGTGCAACTGTCTAAGTAACAGTTTCCACTCCCATGTGAAATGAGCTCTCCTGACGCTACATAATCTTATTTTCTTAATGCGAAGTTTTGCTTTAAGCAAGAACATAATTGAAACATTGCTGTTAATAATATACATTACTGTGTAAGTTAAGTATAGTGAAAGTTAAGTATAGTGCAAGTTAAGTCATAAGTGTGTCTGTTCTCACCATATATAATAGCGTTTTTCATTTCTGACATAACACATGATAAATTTTTTTTTTATCACCACTACATGGCAAATGATGTACGACATCAAAGTTGAAGGGCGAGGAACACAGTTTTTTTCTTTTTTTAAACTTTTATTCATGTAGTGACATCTATCAGAAAATAAAGCAATTAATGACAGACTGGAACACTGAAAGAAAAGTGTCTTTGTTAAAGACATAGCACGATATTGAAGGATAACTTTGTTTTGTCCCATTTACAACTCCGAAATCTTTAATAATCTTTAATATTATAAAGGTAACAAATTTAAAGAAACGCCTCTATAGATGAATTGTATGGTTTTCATTGTAGTTCAAATTCCAAGTCTTTTAATTTCACAGGGACAGAATCAATAAACCAGTGGTTCTCAAGAACCTTTTACATGATTTTCCAAACAATGCAAACCCTATACCGGTATATTCTTTAATGAAACAAAGGTAGTTTGCAGAGAAAATTTATTCTCAAGAGGAAATTAAAAAAAAAAAATTAACCTACTTCGAAAACAAATTTTGATAAATTTTTTTAGCAAACCCTCTGCCATGCAAAATCTTAGGGTTTTTGTAATGGAACCTGGAACTCACTTTCAGAAATGCTACAGAAAAAAATCATTTCTACTGAAACATAAATAAAATAAATTAAAAAATAATTAACGAAAGCTTTGCTCCCAATTTTAGCGTACAAATATTGTTCTGTTAAAATAATATGTAGATTACATTCAGCTGTTCAATATATTTAGTACCAGAGTATATAGCATTATAACGTGGGGACGGACTTTCAACAAAGTTACTAGCGTTTTGAAAAATATAATCCTCCGTCTCCCATCTGGGCCATGGAGGCACTACGACTAATAAATTCACAATAATTTATGAGCCAACAAGTAAATCTTTACGTGAATGTTGTTGTTACTGTTGTGGTTTAACCCCAGGTCAGTGTTGATCCAGTGAGTCTATAGCCAAAGGTATTTTAATTCCGGATTCCCATGCAGAGGAATCAGGATCACATTACCCACCATGTCCTTTTTTAAGATGGTAGTTTCAGATCTGAATCAAGTATAGCAGAATCAAGTATAACAGAGTGACCATATAGGTTCCTAGGCTGGAACCTTTATATGATCGCCCAAAACGCTAGAAATAGCCAGTAAATCCTTCTCAAATCACCATTTACTGCATTAGAATTAATGTTATGCATTGGCTAATGTAGTTTTAAATTCACAATGCATAAGAAAAGGATTGTCATAGCTAAACTTCTTTGGTTATAGAGCTGACCTTGAGCTAAACAACGACGACAATAAACATATTCATTTAATAAGACTGATGTAAGGAAATTTGTTGAAGCTATATGTCAACTCATAATTATGAAACCTGATGGAAAATATCATCTGGGAGGACTACGATGCCCCGTCCCGTATGAAAAGAAAATAGAGTCTGAGACGAGATGATATTAACAGAGTACAGACAAACTATGGAATTCATCATGTCTTCGACTAGTTGAATAACAAATGAAATGAATATTGAATGAAAAAATAAATATGAATGAATCAGCTAAAGATAGCATAGAACGGGCAGTCTCATAACGCCTGGAATAAGAAGGGGGAAATCTGTCAGTTTTACGCAATATCATTGAAGCTGTCACAGAATCATTCATTACAACATGCCAAGTGCCAGAGTCTTTTGTAAAGGATAAACCATATAAATTTCTGTCCAGCCAAGAGAAACCGGGTCGATAACTTACAATAGAACAGAAAGCTATATATCAATGCTTTTTTTTTTCGTGTAACTTCAGGAACGCTTACGAAAACTCATACATATACACATTCACAGGCATACATACATTAACGAGTATACACACACTAACATGCATTAACGGGGACACACGCACACACACACTCATATATTAATACATATGGTATATTTATATATAACACACACATATATTCTTTTATTCTTTTCAGTCATTTGCCTGCGGCTATGCTGGAGCACCGCCTTTAGTCGAGCAAATTGACCCCCCGGACTTATTCTATCAGTCTCTTTTGCTGAACCGCTAACTTTTGCTGAACTCGATACTGGTGTGCTTACGGGGATGTAAACACACCAGCATATAGACATACATACATATATATATATATATATATATATATATATATATAGAGAGAGAGAGAGAGAGAGAGAGAGAAATATTATTCATATAGAAATATAATAAAGGGCTCCCAAATAAGGAAGCCTAGTGCTAGAGACACAAAAAGGGATAAATTCATCGAGAGTGAAAATCAAAAACATTTACCATTAACGATATATCCCGTTAATGGTAAATGTTTTTGATTTTCACTCTCGATAATATTTTTCTATATATGAATAATATTTTATCTAATGACTAATTCGTCTTTTGTGCTAGGCCACTGGTAATAATAATCTATGTTATTACCCTTTTTGATTATATATATATATATATATATATATATATTAACAAATTATAAAGAAGGGCAAAATAAAATTATTTCTATGCCAATATGCTGATAACAGACTTTTAAATCGTCAATTTCCACATTATTATATACCCACTACAGAAGTATGTTGTGCTGAAATCGAGGAAAGCTAGCCAACAGAACTTTTTAAAAAGTTCCTTATTTCTATATTGAATCAATTTCGGAATTAATCTCAAAGCTTTTTTCCTCTTCAGTAGAAAATACGAATAGAAATAAATGAAATATTTACATGCGCCCATGGAAAAAAGCCGAAGCAAAAGTCATGAGTACATATAAGTACCCCAGCTATATCTAAATATAAAATCCTTTGGTTAGCCTCAGCACACGTGTGAACTGTTCTCCACCACAGTTTATATCATTTACGATATTTAGTTGTTATGCATGTTATCTTTCAGTATAGATAGTGCTGATATCAGTTAGATGATAATAATGTTTTCATAGCCCAACAAAATCTAATAAAAGTAACTCCTAGTTCAGAATTCCACGAACCTTTACAAGGGGCACCAATCTGTATTAAGAGTATTTCAACAAACGTTTCTTGCAATAAATTGTTGCTAATGTTACTCATGAAAATGAAACATAACGAAGCGCTTCGTGTGAATTTGACGATAGCTTCATATCACAACGCATTATACACTCAAGCATTTCACACGGATAACGTATTCTCAACACCCGAGGAAGTCGTGAACTCCAGTGTTTTGGGTATTTCAGACCTGGAGGAGACCTTCCTTTTTCAGTCTAACTACAGCTTTAAGCAGGCCTTTTGTCAAAGTGGTTTCAGGAGTGACCATAACGTGTTATATTCAGATAATATATCTAAGTGTGCTCAGTAGGCTGTGGTTTGATGGTGTTGTTGTTGTTTGTTTGGGAGCGTTGTGTCCATGGAGGCCCCTCTGTTGGAGTGAGTAAGATTCGACTTAACCCCGTTACCCGAACTTGCTGGTCTTGTTTCTAGTTACTCATCATAAAATAGATAGCAAAATAAAATTAAAAAACGTCTCTGAAAGAAAATTATTAAACAGAACAGGAGTGGCTGTGTGGTAAGTAGCTTGTTTACCAACCACATGGTTCCGGGTTCAGTCCCAACGCGTGGCATCTTGGGCAAGTGTTTTCTGCTATAGCCCCGGGCCGACCAATGCCTTGTGAGTGGATTTGGTAGACGGAAACTGAAAGAAGCCTGTCGTATATATGTATGTGTGTTTGTGTGTGTTTGTGTTTGTCCCCCTAGCATTGCTTGACAACCGATGCTGGTGTGTTTACGTCCCCGTTACTTAGCAGTTCGGCAAAAGAGACCAATAGAATAAGTACTGGGCTTACAAAAAGAATAAGTCCCGGGGTCGATTTGCTCGACTGAAGACGGTGCTCCAGCATGGCTGCAGTCAAATGACTGAAACAAAGAGTAAAAGAGTAGAACGAGGAAAAGAATGGCGGCAAATCAGTGAATCATTGAGAAAGCAACTTTGCTGTGAGTAACTTTGACACATTAAGCATTCTACGAACTTGATTAGTGTCTACAGCCCTAGAACTAAACGTGTGGCTTAACTTAAACTAGGTCCCCTTCTAAAGAGAAAATGGTTTCTATCTCAAACAGTAGATTATAAGTTGAAATAGAATTTTGCATTTACTATTTTGGATGAAGTCTTAGCAAGAACATAACACGGCTATAGACAACGATAAATTCTATCTTTCAGTTATAAATTTTAATTTTCTTTCTATTTATAACTGTTAAATTGATTTTATTTTTACTGAATGGGATACAATTCCATGTATTAAACCGTGTTTAGCTTGAGAAAATAAGCTTAATGGTATTGCAGATGAATATATTTTTGGTTTAACTGGATGTAATTTCTCTTTTTTATATGTGAAGGAACTTGGCAAATTGAATTTGTAAATTGATAGACACCAAGTTTGTTGTGTGATAAGAGTGTCAGACAGAATGCTCCGTAGCATTCTGTCAGGCTGTTTGCGCTCTGAGTTTAAACCCCGCCAAGGAGAGTTTGTCTTTCATTATATCGGGGTCGATAAACAAAGTAGTAGTCGAGTGCTCGCGATAATTCTTCTCTCTCCCTCTCTCTCTCTTTCTCGCTCTCCCTCACTCTCGCTTTCTCTCTCTCACTCTCGCTCCCTCTCTCTCACACTCGTTCTCTCTCTCTCTCACACACACTTGCTCACTCTCAATATAAATATGTATATAGAAGCGATCAAGGCTGATCTCAGCTAACCAACACAACAAATTTAACTTAACGCTTATTATCTAGTTTTCCTGGTCCCTCCGTTCTAGTTACAGTGAAGTTATCCTTCTACACTTTAAAGGTACAGGCTACAGCATGAAGGCAAGCTATAATAATAGCGCAATACGTATTGACATATTTTTTCAGGGGACACACAGGCATATGTTTGACTGAAAACTCTCCAGCCTACCTTGTAAACCCTTATAATGCGACTTTGATGGAAAATGAGATGTTTATGCAACATGAAATTTGTTTTTATGACTAGTCTACGATACGACTCTCTATCAATCCATTAAATAAATGACATTGTAAGATGTTTAGCTAAATTCAGAGAAATGACAGGTCACTAATCAAAAACATTATATGATCCTTGAAGGAGTCCAGCATCGCAAATAACTGCCGCACTTTAACTTAAATTAAAAGTTAAATAATTGGATCGATCATCTGAAGTAGTCGTGCTCTGAATTATATGAAGAGGTGTATGCATAAACACACGCAGACGACATTCACTTCCAGCCGTTGATATAGCTTCTAGTTCCAAAATTAGGCGACAAAGCCTCTAATGTCTTACTTATATATATCATTGCATATTTCACCGCTTTGCTTTAGAGAAAGGTCCGTTCTCTTAGCTTTTCCCTGTGACTCATCTGTTGCATTGTGGTAATCTTCTTGATGTAACAACATCGTGACGCTTTGAGCCCCGGTGTTAGTTTGACGCTTTACGGCGACCATAATTAGAGTTAGTTCAAGCGACGGCTAACAAATATACTCCACGGGACAAAAACGGTTTCCTTTTTTATCTTCGCACTGAATGACCTCAGAATATACACCCGCCAGTCGCCTGCACACAGGACTGCATAATTATTCATGTAAATTTCCAAATCCTCCATTCCTTGTGATTCTGGCTTGCAAAACCACTCGTCCTGTATATTCTCATTGCAATCTGTTTGTGAGCTGAAAGTGAGTGCTTTAAAAATTTAAACATTGAACTGCATATTGTTTTCTTCAGCCCACTGGTATATTGTATTCAGGCCTGACTATAGTTTTCGTTATCATCTTGGGTCTTGGCTGCCTGTGATACTTTTATATCATTAACGTAACTAGTAAGAGTGACCAACTGTATAACTGAAGACATGTCCAAGAGAACCATCCCAAACGGAAATGGTTCCAGTATAACTCCTTGAGGGAGTCCGCTAAGAATTTGTTGAAGACCTTAGGGTAAATTTTGCTATATTTTCAACTGTGCAGTTTTCTCTACCATTTTTCTCACGAGAGTGTTTGAATTTATTTCCGATCTCCAAAAGTGCCTTATTTTAGTGGAACTCTTCACTGACTCAAAGTTGTTTATTTGAGCAATTTGAGATCTCATAACGGCTCTCCTACCTGTAGGAATAATGCTCATGCGTGTACTGGATCTTCTCTCTGGAACAAATTCAATGCATATGGCTTGTATTATTGGTTTCAAATTTTGGCAGAAGGCCAGCAATTTCGAATGAGTGGCTGAGTCGATTACATTGACTCCAGTGCTCAACTGGTACTTATTGTTTTAGACCCCGAACGATAAAAGGCAAGGTCAACCTCGGTGGAATTTGAACTCAGAACGTAATAACGGTAAAACGGCTCTAAACATTTTGCTCGTCGTGCTAACGAGTGGGTCAGCTCGCATCCCTATGGCGAGCTGAGGTTAATTCTTCACGTTTCATGTTATTGTCATGTAAAGAGAGACTTTCGAACCAATTTTGTTTCAAATCTTGTTGAACCTATTTCCAGTCTGCTTTGTAGAAGTTCAACCGAGATGAGGTTTGGCTACTAGTTGTCTCATATACACCTTCGATTTACTTTGGACAATATACTGTCAGTTCTCCTATATTAACGGATTAGAAAATCGTTAACATCAACTTGGCTTGTGGGTGAATTCTATGCAATTAGTGAAGCAGAGAACCAATATGTTGCTGCTCCTGAGCGAGTGCAGCATTTATTCATTGAACATCATTTTATACATTCATATACATATACACACTGTATACAGTTGTATAAAAAATTACATATATATATATATATGTATATATATATATATATATATATATATATTTACACTTCATAACGAAGACATAACACGATGTTTAGAGAAATTTGAAAAGTTAACACGAAACCGGTAATTTCTTCAAAAACTATGTCACTGTATGGAAAAATTTTATAACATTCTTCTGGCATAATGACTCAAATATATTTTTTAACCTTTTAAAACAAGCCTTCTGTAGTTTTTTCACTTTTTATTATTTTCTATATATAGATATAGATATATATATAGATAGATAGATAAATAAATAAATGGACTTATTTGTCCTTCTAGCACTAACATCGGTGTACTTAGAAAAAATATTTTACTTGAATATATTCCTACCTTAGTTAAAAACATTAAAGCTTAATTTATGGTCTAATTCGTTTCAAGTGATCGACTGGTTTAATTCTATTAATAACAAGAAGTGCACTAAGTTTATCCAGTTTGACATTTCTAGTTTCTATCCCTCCATCAGCCCAATCGTACTCAACAAGGCACTCTGGCTCGCTCAATAGAAAGCAGGTCTCACCAGGGACGAAATTAATGTCGTGTTAGCCGACAGAAAATCCATTATCAAATTCGATAACAAGCTCTGGGTCCGGAAAGATACATCCGACAGTTTTGATGTCACGAAGTTCTGATTCACCACAAATCGCTGATTTGGTCGGTTTATGAGATGGCTGACCAATTCCCTAACATCAATAGAGGTTTATATCGTGATGATTATCTACTCTACCTTCAAAATGCCTCTAACCAAAAATTATAAAGGGTTAAGAATAGCTTAGTTAAATTTTTCTGAAACATGGGTTTAAGCATGATTTTTGACGATGATATAACTAAAGCAACTTTTTGGATATTATCCTTAACTTGCACAATGATTCATATTTCTCATACCATAAACCCTCAACTGATTTAAAATATGTTAACTCTTTCAGTAAACACTCAAAGGCTATAACAAGGAATTTAGTCAGGAATATTTCACTTAGACTTTCTAGATTATCTGCTAATGTTGATATCTTCAACGATAAAGCCGAGTTTTATAACTCTGCCTCACTTAAAGCAGGCTATAAAGAAAAAATGCCTATATTAACCCTATTGACATTAATTCTACCTCTATTAATCAGGATATGAAATCAAGTCATGACGATATTAACAACATTAATTTTATTTCGAATAACAACACCAAATCGAGTAACGTAATGGAATAATGTAAGGGAGATAACCGTTATTTAAGACCCTTCTTCGTTATAAAGGTACGTTGAGAACTTTTAAAGATAATTACCCTAATAACAAGGTATGTCCTAGCAAAACTGTTCGGTTAATAATTCCATATGGTAAGCAGATCAAATCCAACTTCCCTTACCAGTTTCGTGAAGCTATAGAAAATAATTTCCCAAGAAATTCAAGATACTATTCGATTATTAATTCACACCGAATCACGATAGGGTTTTCTAAAAAAATTTTTTTCACAAACCACATCTTCGCATAATAATACGTTGTTAAATACACATCCACTTAATGAAAATAGTAACATTGATTTTGTTAACACTAACCATTCTTTAAATAGTAATAGCAGCGGTATTAGTGTTTCTGATGTTGATTCCAATCGTATTCGTCGCCTTAGCAGTAATTCTAAGACTAGAAACTCTATTTATCGATGTAAAATTACTTCCTGTTCTGACGTCTTTTTTCATACAGGCAGTTCTTCATCTCAGTTGTCCAAAAGAATATCTAATCATTACTCTACATTTACACATATCAATAAACATAACAATACTGGGCTTAGTAAATTGATTTGGTATCTAAAAGCTCATAATAAACAATTTGATTTGGAATGGAATATTCTATCTATATCTTTTCAGTATGATAAAGGTAAATCTTTTTGTCCACTTTGTAACAGTGAAATGTATTTCATCCTATTCTCAGAGAATCCTTGTGTAAACACGTTTATAGAACGCGTTTATCGTTGTAAACATTGGCAAAAACATACCTTTAGTTCCCATAAGGGATTTCTACCATTCTATAAAATTCGACCCTTCACTGTCTTCTTACATTTCCCTTCCATAAAACATATCTACTTCCATGCCTTTAAGCTTTATTCATACTCAACTATCGCTCTATATCTCTCCACTATGCTAATTTCTATCTTTCTCCCCCTTCTCTTTCTATAAACGACCTTTGACGTTATACCTACTAACAGGTTTAAAACAAAAACTTGCTAGCGTTCCCTTCATCATATACGCTGTCATCACATTCTGTTAAAATGTCTTATTGATGTGCTTGGTTTCTTTCTTTTCCTGATGAGAAGATTGAATTGTTTTACACCATTTTATTACTTCTGGAATAATACCAATGTTTTCTTCGAAACATATGTTAGAAGTAAAATGATTTGAACAACACCTGCTTTTAACACCATATATTTATTTATCTATGTTATACAAAAACATTTCACCTAAACATGGAGTTTCTACTTTTATAAACAGGCTGTTACATCCTTGATACTTGTGTGAATTTTTTGTTACTCTGGTAACTATTTATTTATTTTTTCAGTGTTATTTTAAGCATTGGAAATACACACACACACACACACACATACACTGAACCGCAAAAGAAACGCGAGACATGTGTGACTGTGAAATATCTTTTAATTTCATTATGTCAGAGATGAATTTTGATAAATCATATAAAGTCAATTTCTTGGCTGCACTTTGACCACAGACTATAGGTTGTTGTCATGTGTTCTGGTAGTGGCGGATCCAGACATCGAGATTGTAGGGTGTGACATGTTCAACACCGTGTATACCCTTCCTGGGTGTTCAAAACGACCATACACCGTCGGTACATGGAGAGCATGAAGCTGTTCACAAAAGCTATTGGCACCTGTGCACACACCATGAGGAAAGCTACCTCCACTTCCACACGAGTTGTGGCCTTGGACAACCTGATTCAGCCGTCTCTGGATTTTATTCAAATCGGACTGAGAGAGGGCTACAGCATGGTTCTGATGCTGCGCTAACGCAGGAAGTCGACAGTGACCCTGGTCGTGTGAGAAGAAGCATTACCCTGCTGGAACACGTGGCTTTGGATCTGGTCAACGTAGCGGTGCGCTGTGATGTCATTCCTTCTGCCTACACCAACATTTTAGAACACATGGGGCCCAATTCTCTGATTCAGGCCTATAGCACTCGAAACCATGATGCTTTGACCACTCCACGTGTCTCTCTCCATGACATGCGTCTCTGAAGTGTTCACCCCTTCTACGACACACTCTCACTCTGCCATCCGAACTGTAAACGCAGTACCGGCTCTCATCAGAAAAAAACTATGTTGGTGCTGTGTTGTCCACTGTAGCTGGTGACGGTCGGTGAGGGCAGACCCCTGAGCAAGACGACAGCAACACAGTTTGTTGACGTCGTACCGTGTCGTCGCTGATGGGTCGCTGTTCAGTGCCAATAGTCACGCGAGCTGTCATTTTGTAATGCTATGATTTTGTAATGCAGGCGTTTTCCATGTCCGCATCATTTCCTCTTTTCACTTCTGATAGAAGCTGACAGAAATGTCCACAGCAGATTGTCAAAATTTCACCGAATGGCTCATTGCTGTCGCATTTGTCATGTAGAGTACTATCGGTATTTTGAACCTAGAATGCGGCGTTCTTCCACTAGGCATCAATGTTACAGCAATACCAGATGGCACCGCCGCAATAGCTACGTCGCTGTTTCCCCTCACTTTTGAAAGGATTAAAGTTAATCAGGAATGTCTTTCCTGTTACACCTGGAGCGTCAATGAAAATCAATGCAGATGTGTTCCTCTGCAAACTGTTACAAACAAATATGTACACATCTTCTTGCTCCCTATTCGATAAAGGCTCTTTCTCTCTCTTCTACACATCGTTGCTGCTCTTCTCTGCTGTATTGCATCTCATGCAATAATTCCAAATTGCCAATATCCTGATTAGCGACATTTGGCATTGGCAGGTTAAAGTCAGTATGACTTTTGCCCAGGTCATTAAGTTTGTCTTGGAAATACAGAAAACAATGATCATAATGTCTCTTGCTAATCAAAAGGTTAATGTTTCTGGTAACCCTTTTTTCTATTTGAAGGTAATCCTTAGACAGCGAATTCCTAAATCAAGTCAATAGAGCACTGGAATTGTTAATTTCCGTATTTGTGAGGAGCACAATGAATAGATCTCACATGGCTTTGAGAAGCCATGTTCGCTCAGCATCCTCCAGAGTCTGCTGCCAATGACCATCCGATTGAAGCAAACCTTTCTCTCTGCAGACGTCTTTGAATAATGGCAAAAGTTCTCCATCACACATTTTCAAAGAGTTGAACGATACTGTCCCTTCGATCTGATGCAGAAGGATTCTTAAGTAATATAGTTCGCCACTTCGTGGAGAAACAGTATTTACTCGTCCAAAAACGTTCGCCTCAAAAATCCCTGGATACTGGTCAACTCTCTTCCCCACCTTCCTCTTTTCCCATGTCTTGTTACTCCAAGTGTAAAACCTGGCACATCGGCATAACACAAAGTTTTTTTTAATGGATCGCAAGCACAAAGATCCATGAACTCAATGAGAGTTGTCCTATGCCTGTTATTGTTTACTGTAACAGCAGCATTGTCCTGAAAGAAGATTTGATTTTCCTCAGGTAGATGAACTTGAAGGCGAACTACAGCTGATTCCCTCTCATGAATTTGAAATCCGAGGACTGAGGCAAAAGCTTCTGAAGCACCGATGTGTCTTCCTTCATTGAGCCATAGCAAACAATGTACATGGGGAAGACCTCGCTTTTCATATTCGACGGTGATGACGTAAGTGATGCATTTGCCAAATAAACCATCTACTCCAGTAAAATAATTTATGAACAGAATCCGCTTCAGATCAAATACTCTGGCAATTAGATCTGGCCTGCCATGCAACTTCTGATTCAGGAATAGGTTCTGCCGGATTTCAGGCTAGTTTGGATTGCATGTCATTGTGATGAAGACCGAAGCATTGCCGTATTTCCGTATATAAGTCATGGCATCCTGGCATCGCTCCAACATATATTTGCAGTTGTCCGCTTTTTTCTTTCCACACAATGTGCCATGCTGTTGTTTGGATTTTCGGTGCTGTTTTGTATAATGATGGCAACTTCGTTTGCATTTGTGCATTGAATCTTCTCTCGTGTTCTATTGCTGGTCTCGGACCGGGATCAATAATAATCGTAGCTCCGGGAATATTTGTAATTTGTTCTTTTGCCATTCTACATGATGCAATTGATTTGGTATCTAAAAGATCATAATAAACAATTTGATTTTGAATGGAATATTCTATCTATATCTTTTCAGTATGATAAAGGTAAATCTTTTTGTCCACTTTGTAACAGTGAAATGTATTTCATCCTGTTCTCAGAGAATCCTCGTGTAAACACGTTTATAGAACGCGTTTATCGTTGTAAACATTGGCAAAAATATACCTTTAGTTATATTGTCTGAGTATAATTTCCAATCATTCAATTATGTCACACTGAATGCTATCGTTATGGAATATCCTCATCCTTAAATCGACATTATCCTGAGGATCTAAGATGTAAATTTGAAGAAATTGGGGTTGTTCATTGTGATTAGGAGTTAAGGAACCGATGCAATGATGAATATGGCCCTGAATAACGATGGAAGGATTCCATCCACTCCTTGAGGAAGGAACATTTTGGGCCCCCAAAAGATGTCATTTAGAACAAGCGAGGGTCTTACCGAACTCATTTGCAGTAGGTTGATCAGTACTAAATAGATTGTGACGTTTCTTGGGTAAAGGCTGCGGATTCCCCAGCCTGACTTTTCCATTCGTACAGCAAAAGTCTTTTCTCTTTTCTTTGATGGCTTGGGATAAAAATTGGCTCTTCCTCATCTTGTATGAGGAATACCTAATGTCTTCATGAACTACCTGCTTGATAAGAAACACAGACACTCCCCCATGCCCCTGGCGATGGACCTCATTGACTTGGAGGCATCGTTGCGAATCATAGC